>NC_133536.1:18692757-18995787 GCF_048544455.1 Silene latifolia
GGGAGTTTATGTATGACCTGCAACAAAAGTTTCCTAATTTTAATCCTTGGGGACAAGGATTGATTCAAGGGGAGAGTAATGATACAAGCAGAGTTAGTACACCAGGGGTATCATGTTCAAATAATGGCACGCAAGAAATCAATGAGGCTGGACCAGAGGATTAACCAGGGTTAGATAATTTGAACTTCAGTAAGGGAGCATCTGGACAGCTCATCACTTCCCATGTGAGTAATACGTTGGATCCACCTGAGGAATGTGAGGACCACTGATGCAGTACAAGGATTATGGTACCACCTTTTAGTATGGAATGAATTGTGATAGGTGACAACTCATAGGATCCTATCTCTTAGCTTAGTTAGTAATCAAGGCATTCAGCCTATAAGTAGCAATTCTAATGTTGTAGCAGCTTTACGCTTATTTTTGTGAAACCTTTCCCAACTTAATGAAATTTTGAATCTTTCCATTTCGCTATTGAAACCAGGTAGACAACTTAGAAAAGCTACTACATTTCTTATCATTAAAAGCCTATCAATTTTCTATTAATTGAACAGCTTTTGCATTGTTATATTTATCAATTTGTTGCATTTAAGTTATCAGGTATCAATTACTAATTTTTAACACCAAAATAATACGGAGCACAGCAGAATACTGAATTTTCGTTTGTGACGGCCATACAATATCCATCACAGGCTTGAGATGGGTCAAATGTGATTCTCTAAACACGTTGACTTTTGTCTTAACTATGCATGTAGGTGATATTTAACCCGCCACAAAAAAAAACTTACTATTGCATTTGTTAGCTTTCTCTTCACAGTAGATACATCCACTAGTTTACATATGGAGTAATATCGTTATATCCAGAAACTTTGAAGGCATTAAGATTGCATTGATTTCCTAGAAATACTACATTTCCTGATTCCTAAATGTCCAAGTGTATTGCTGCTTTAATGTGGCACTTGTCTAGGATAGAATTTCCTATTTAATTTGTCAAACTAGTTCTATTACCCGTGAAATTCACGGGGTTAGCTGTATTGTCACGTTGGTGGTGTTATACAATCCCGAATTTGCGGTCGCACTGGGCCTTATTGACAAAAAGAACTCGTAAGAATTTTTTTTTATCAATCTATACTTATACTACCATAATATATTGTCAATATATTATCAATATATATTTTCTACAATTTACTAAACGTTTGCCGTGGATTATTAATATTTTGCCACGACTATTGTTATGTTTATTAGTGTTTTCTCACGATTATTGTTATTATTGTTATTGTCTTCAGTTTTGTTTAGCTATGTAATTAATTCAACCTAAAAAAAATTCAAAATAGATTTTTTTATATTTTTATTTGTGAACAATAATTCAAGGTAGATTGAATGGTTAGCATAATTTTGAAAGATTATGGTGAGAATTATATTTGTGTTTAATATGAGATATATTGGCTTTAATTTTAAGTTTAATTTTTCTTAACAAATAAAAAACAAATACTAATATTTATTGTGATTTAACAAGTGTTTAATGTTATGATTTTTTCAATTTTTGTAAATAATAATGATGATGTGTCATGCTTTAATAGTCTTAAAGGTGAATGTTGAAAGCTAATATTTAGGCTTGTCTTTTTATATTATAGTAGTTTTGTACCCGCGAAAATTGCGGACTTGTTCTATTTGTTCCATTTATTTGCTTTTGTTGACGTCCATCTTTAACTAAAATATAAAATATTTTTTTAATCGCGAATAAGCTATAAACCAAACATTTGTAAATATTTACTTCTTTATTATTATTTTTCATGATCATACTCATCATAGTAATATAGATAGAAGTTTTAATTTGAATTTTATTTCCATATATTTTAAAACATGTTAATATTATTCATGAATATTTTGTAGTCAACAATTTAATGTAGCTAATTTTATAACTATAAATGTTTGTTTAAATTTTTTACAAATTTGTTATTTTTATATATTTATGATGTACGTCATAAATAATTAAGCTAAAAATGGTTGCGTCGTTAGGTCGATAAACAAAGCACTCCAAGATCGCAGTTACATATCTGATAGGTTTTTTTAAGAAAGTTAAATGGATACTATTAATTTAACTTTTCCTCAAAATCTATAATTTTTATCAAAAATATACATGTAAAATAGAGAATCTCGCCGATGATGAATGGTGATACTTTGTAAGCCAACTAAAAGAGTAAAAAATATGTTTTGGTTTTTCACATTTACATCCAAACATGTAATCTCCACTTTTTAATAGCCTCCTCACAATTAATAATCTGCAAATTGAGATAGTTAAATTAAAATTAAAATTAAAATTAAATAAGCATCATCTTAATTACAAAACTAACTATACAACTTATTTAACGTTTAATTTAAAATCTTAAAATATAGAAATATGGAGTAATTTTAAGAAGACTATGAACGTTTGAATCACATGCACATATACACCTTATTTTTCACTTTTCCGTAAGTGTGCTAATTACAATATTTAAGATGGTTTTGGAATAAATCAAAAGTAACAATATGAGAAATTGTGAAGCTTTATAATCCAATATATTTTGGATTTTTCATTTACCACATATAAGACCTTTTAGCTACTATCTTTATTACTAATGAGGAATTATATGGATAAATTTTACGATTTAAATTTTAATAATGAGAGTAAATTCTTAATTTATTTTTGTAATTTAGTACATGATCTTATGGTTTCCACTAAAAAATATTATTAGTAACTTTATAATCCAAATTATTAGACTTTTTATTTACTACATATAAGACCTTTTAACTACTATCTCTATGGTTAATGAAGAGTTAGATGGATAAATTGTACGATTTAAATGATGAGAGTAAATTGTTAATTCATTTCTATAATTTAAATCATGATCGGTATTATGATTTCCATAAGAAAATATTAGTAAATTTTATGAAGAATTTTAATAAATAAGTCTGATGTAGCCTTAATATTAACCAATACTATAAAAATGACATATGAATTAAAATTAGATGTTTTAAGTAGCCTTTTAACTATATTGTATTTTTTTTTTTACAAAAACAGAGTTATAAAAAAAACAATTTACTAAGATCCTCTAAATTCGAATTAAAAACTAAAAATTTTTTGTTTTTATATCAAGTGAGACAATTACGTACCAAATAAGTTTTAATATCATTAGAACATGGTTCAAGGACGAATATCAAGTTTTTGTTCAACTAAATCCTTCTGTTGCCTACACATTTCCCAAGTAGTTTTTTTTAACACACTATGTTAATATTATGAGAAGACAAAGGAAGCATCACCTACAAAAATGGAATAAGAAACAAACATACTTTAACGATAATTCAATTAATCTTGTAAGAGAGTTTACATAAAGATAGTATAAAATAAATCTACCACAAAGCGATATTAGTGGATAAATTACAAAAAACTGTGCATTTTACAATAAGCTTATATAAATTACACAAACAAAACTAGTAGAACATACCTTATGTATAACGTAATTAACTGCACAATCCAGCTTTGCAATAATAAGAAAATTGTACCATTCCATCTGCTAAAATAAATCAAGGTGAGAAATACAAATTGACATCAATAAAAGTTATTTAAATAATACCAAATAAAACACAAATCTTATGTATGATATAACTTTATTTTTTTCACAAATGCAAATGATTAATAAAAATTATATGCAATGAAAAGTTTCAATAACATATGAATATGCCAAAAGCTTAGAAAAAGAGGGTAAAAAATGAAAGTGCTTATTTTAAAGACTTTACTTATATTAACTTAGCGTCAAATAAGGAGGTAAATTTTAGGGGGAGAAATGAATCATCAAAAAGGAAAAGGAAGAGCTAAAGAGAAAATGAAGAGTTAGACATGAATAAGGGGTCATAAATGTGATAATAAGTATTCTATCTTAATTCTATGAATGAATATTATTAATTAGTCACACATTATCAAATGAAATTTTCTTAGTGATTCTACGCTGTCGCATGTCTTATACATATGCTCAAGGTAGCCTATTTATATTATTGTATAGATATGACATGTAGATTATGATAGGTAATTTAGCATGCCTTTAAGTTAGATATTTAGATTTTGTATTTAGATTATAGAGTTATTGATTTTACATACATAAATATGGAGCAAGAAGAAATCCTTACTTCTTAAAAAGGGAGAACTTGGCTGCACTGTAGCAATGAATAGTGCACAGCCAAGTCTCCCTCCTACCGTTAGATTCTCTCTTTTAATCCCCTCCCTCCATTTCTCCTTAATTCACAACCTTGCCTTTTCTGCCTATTCTCATCCACTCACTCTCATCTCACTCCTCAATAACTCATCATCGATCTATCCAACATCCTTTCCTAAACCCAGCCTATTCTCATCCATTCACTATCATCATCGATCTATTATTGTAGTCCAGTTGGGTTGCCATTTTTGCTTCGAAAGCGCACCTATTATTGTATTCCTGGGTTTTTTGGTGGCTGACTGCAGTAGATTATGGTGATGGGTAATCTTAGTTATTGTCTTCCTTTGATTTCTTTAAACTTTTATATATTTTTATCTTGTCGATGTTGTTGTTGCAGTGTTGTGGAGTGAGCGCATTCGCTATGCTTTGTCCCTGATTTCAGATGATAATCCCCTTTGCTGTTTATTATTTCAATCCGATCTCTGATTTCATTGTTGTTATTATTATTGTTACTCATTCTCATCCGTCTTTCGATTTTCACTCTTCACAAATCTCTCAACAAAGCTCGGCTTCTCACATCCTCCCAAAGGTAATTATTTTTGTTGTTTGTTATCTCGATCCGATTTCTGATTTCATTGTTATTATTATTATTGTTATGTTATGCGACAAAAACTTGACAATATTTTTATTGATCTAACTTTCACACTGCCTTTCGCAGATTGGGATTTTGCATCTCACTCTGACTTGGTTTTGCTCAGGTAATTTTCTGGGTGTACAATGTTGAGCTGTTGAATTTCAGGGTTTTAATTGATTTTTAGTGTCTTTCTTTTAGGCTTTCCTTATCTTGTTTTTCCCCCAATGGTGCCCCGTTGAATTAATAAGTATTTATGCGGTCAGTTTAATTATGTATTAGTTTCAGTTTCAAGTTTGGTTGTTTTAGTTTCAGTTTTGTATTAGTTTCATCAGTTTAGTTACCATGCTCTTTTGTATCCTCTTATCCTCACATGAAGATCAATTCCTTCATATCGGAAAAATCATTTTTGTGGTCGAAATTAGGGTGATCAATTGGTATCTTTGTTTAATCAATTTGGTATTGTGCTAAATTGTTATCCGTGTCTATCTCTTCATTCAATATCAGACCACGGCTCTGGCGATGAGGACTTGGTGTCATGGTAGTGACGATAAGGTGTTGATTTGATGGCGATGACGATGATGCTTTTGATGACAACTGCGGAAACAACGATTCATTTCTCCCTCTCTTTTCCTAATCTGAACTCAGCCGATGATTTTAGCTCATATCTCCGATTATCTTTGAACTAGTAAGCTCATCCTTTTCATTTTTCCTGGGTTTGTCACCGATTAGTATTACTCTTATTATTGTTGTTGCCATTTCTTTGATTATCAATTGTAATGTTACCTTATCATTTTATTAGATATTTCCCCACTTTCCCCTCCCTTCCATTATAAAAACCACCTTCATAATCCACTATTCCAATCCGTGTTTCGTCTGTTTTTTGTTCTCAATAATAAAGTTTCCATCTTTTTCTCGTTTTTAATATTTTTTTGTTGTAGGTTGATGCAGCTCCTTCAGCTGATATCGAATCTGTGAAGAGAACTCCCTTCAGATCATTCTTACTGTTTTTAAGCGTTTTAGGGTTTTGTTAAATTTCAGTGTCGTTGTTTTAGGCTTTCCTTATCTTGTTTCATTTTTTAACCGTGGCGCCCTGTTGAATTTTAGAATGTCTACCATTTTGAGTTATTTTTTGGTGTGTATACCAATGTGAATATTAGCCTTGAGTTGAGGTTATAGATATGTATAACAATTTCTAATTGTTCGTATTGCTTGTATAAAGGTATCCCGCTCTTTCATCTTTCCTTTGGTAGTAAGTTCATTCGCTGACCTTCCACTCTAACCTTACCCTCTTCTATTCACCGCCTTTTAATTTTGCCTTTCCCATCTTGCTGCCCAATTTCCAAATTCATTAACGTTTCCATTTTCAAAAACCCTATTCTGTCAACAACGAACAATCGACTTCGCATTTATAACCTGCAATTGCTCATCAAAAAACTCGCCGCCTTAAATCATCCTTTACTCATCCGCACATTCTTCTACAAATTGGGAACACGTTCTGCAAACTTCACTGTGATCGTTTAAAACCCGGTGAAAATGGTATGTTACCGCTGCCGTTCAATTATCGCTTTCCTTTACCCTTTAACTTCATGTTATTCATCATTCTTTTTTTTCCTACTTGATAATGAACAGAGATTGACGGGCTGAAGAGAAAACTTTCTAGCAAACTTGGTGCTAACTCCTCTATTCAGCCTAATTGGCAGGTCTACGTCAAGACGCTGTCATATTGTAGTCTTAAATCGAATTCTTTATTCTTTGTCTTGATGCTTAAGATTGTAAGATGAAGTGTTATTTTGCTTCGCATATTGGGGAGTGCGTTGCTACTAGGTGGAGACCAAATTTTGAAACAGTCATGTACCCCTATTGCCCTCCTCACATAGCAAAACCGAAGGTAAATAATTTCTTTGAAGATGGACTGTTTTCTCTCTATTTTTTTTATTTTTAATCTCTAAAATATGTTGACCCCAACCATTTTTTGGCAGGAGTGTAAAAAGCTTTACATGGTTCACTTGCCCGGGAGAGAATACTTCGCTGTACCAAGGAATCTGAAGTTGTTGGCTGTGCCTCTGTTTGAACTTTATGATAATATCCAGGTATGTGCAAATCTCCATCGAGGAAAGCAATTCCTACTGAAATCACCAAAAATGATGAAAATTGAGGGTTTCCGGGTATGTGCTTACAGGGCATGAGGTTGATGTTGGGAAGTGGCCTCAGGAGGAAATTATTATTATTACTATCATCATTGCCTTTACTGCTTTATGCTTGTTACCGTGTCACTATTAGTATTGTTGTATTCGTTTTAAGGTTCTAAATTTTGTTCGTTGTTGTTCTAGTTGCACTTGTCGTTAATTCTAGAGATCGGAGGTAAAAGGCGGCAACCGAGCCTCATTTTAATTGCTGCAACAATACTTGGTGTGTGTAACGGTAATAGGTATGAGGTGTCGTTGCTAAGTATGGTGATTGGGTCGTTGACTAATGTCTGAATATTCGCTTATCTCTGCTGATTTTTGGTTTAACCACTGAGTTTCATTTTGATATTAGGAACCGAATATGGTTGGAAACATGCTGGGATTGAAAGTTTGTCAAGGGTGTTAATATGAATAAGGGAAGAATAGATTTTGACGCGCTGCTTGCTATAAGTGGCAGGCCAATGTACTTCATTCGCTGGTTAGTCACTTGCATATATATATTTTAGCCTGTTGACACTGGGTATTTTTGTACTGCGATCAGTCAATAGAGAATGAGAGAATTAATTCAATTTTATTATTTTTCAGCTATAAGTGGTGCAAGTTTAGTCTCTATTTTCAGCTGCAGGCGATTAATTCTATTTTATAATTTTTTTTTTCAAAACTACACAGGTTTGACGAAAATAGAGAATGGGAGAAATTTACGCACCTTTCTAGGAAACGGACTACTGATTTCGGTAGATTGCCTTTCTCGGGTATAGGAAATGGATTTGACCTCTCTTAAAAAAGGTTATCTGCATATCCATATTTAGTTAATTTTCTTTTAGTTTGACTTGTATATTTTGCGTTTTTTGGTGGTTGTCATTTTGCATACTGTACTTTGAACTCAAACCTGAATTCTTTCTTTCGGTAGATGTCTCATTATTACGGATGCGTAGTGAGGAGATGGACGCAATATGCCTATTGACGGATCTGAATTGTTGTGAAATAAGGTCCATATATGTGTACCTACCGTGTACAACTGGATAATCGAGTTTGATGAATGATGAATTTATTTGGGTGATGTCTCATGTTATGTGCGGGAAGTATGGACTTCAATAGAAACTGCCTCATACAGTATTGTGTAAACCTAGCAAAACTGGCCTAGCACAAATCATCTGACCCACTCTATCCACACCCTGATAGACACCCTAACAAACTTTAATATTTTGCTCCCACTCCGGTGCTAAACACCCTCGCCTTTTGGTGTTTAGTTGATTTGAGTGATGTCTAACGTTGTGTCCAGAAGTATGCACTTGAAAAGGAGGTTTGGAAGTGTTCACTTCTTCTTTTGTTGGGAAGTGGCGGCATATGGTTGTTATATTATGTTCTCATTAATGGTATAACCGGCGGTGTACATGAGTAGAGTCCTTCAAAGTTAGCGGCTTTTACATGATTATCTGGCTCATAGATTTGACTCTTTTTTATTTGTTGGAATTTCTCTGATTTCTGAGTGGTGTGGACATTTCCATATAGTAGTTTTCCTTATATTAGCTCATAGACTTCGTCCATGGTGCAGGAAAGTTGAAAGGAAAATGGAGGCAACATTTGGAAACTAGGAACTACGGATGTGTTTGAACTAAAACTTTTTAAATAATAGTAGATTGTACTATTTTCTATTTAGATCTCGTGGTGTTCATATTTTCTTTTCTATCAAATAGGAAGATCGTTTTTTTAACATGTTATTGAAGAATAATATGAGCAACGATGTTTTTTCGCACCCCGCCCATCCTCCCTCTTTATCCCCTACTCCCCCGATGCTCGTATACATAATGAGGGGTCGATAATAGTATATCTGAATTATGAAAAAGCAAAAAAAGTGTTCTGGGATATTAATTTACATTACTAACTTTGCAGTCAGAGGGCCACCTTAAGGGATCGTCTTGCTATGGAGCATAATGTGATACACTGAGGCAATGCCAACAATATTGGAGCTGTCAAATAATGGACCCTTCAGGGACAACCTTACAACCAAATTGATGCAAGGTTAGCTATTGCTACAACAAATCAATGTATTTGGCAGTGATTAATGGAGAGGATATAGTTCAGGTCAAAATTTTGCTGTCTATTTTCTGTTTCTATTCACTCATATAGAGTATTAGTCTTTCCGTACTTAAGAAACTAATTAAGTTAATTATGTCAATACTCTATATAAAAATTATAACTGAAACTGACTACTTATCAGTGGGATTCTTTTTTAATAAAATACGATGCAATAAATAATGAGGTTTAACAGATAAGCCATACCTATCCAGCAGAGATACAATAAGCTTATCTGTAAAATGTGTTGCGAAAAAAAAATAGAAGCAAGTTTAATAGATCTTGATTCTCTCAAACTTTGCCAAGAAACAGAACTGGTATATATGTTACCTTGGGTTTGTATCTCTTTAGGGAACAATAATGGAACTCAATATGGTATTGTAGTTAACGTGTGCTGTTAGGTTACAATTGAACTGAATACGGGATTGTACTTAACATCTGTTGTTTGGTTTTTGGATCGTTAAGTTATCTCCCTGTTCATTTTCTGTGTGGATCGTACCCGTTTCTGACTGGTGTTGGAGTTAATTTGATACTGAGTTGTTATTTCTTTTGGGGGGAGTTGTTCAAATGAGTGAGTATTCGAGGCAGAGACAAGGAGAAGGCTGGATTGTTCAGGTTAAATGGGCGATACTCATTAGCCTCGCCGAAAGGGACAGTGAGCAGGTAACTAACTGTAGGGTGCATCTTTATTTGTTTAGTTATGTTGTTACTGTGAAAAATATTATTTGGACTTAAGATGACCTCTTTTTATGTGGCCTGCTTCATTGAATGCTAGCTGAAATGTGTAGGTTGCCTTTCATGCTGCCTCTCTTGTTCTCCTTTCACTTCACGCCTTTCATTTTTAGCCTCTTTCTTCCTTTCATTCTCCGTCTTTTCTCCTTTCCTTTTCTCATCTTTTCCTCTTTGTATCCTGAGGTTTATAATCTGTAGCGAGCTAAGGAAAGATTTGATCAAGTGGCAATGATTGGCAACATCATCGCACATCACTCCAGGTTTTAAACTTCTGTCCTTTAAAATTGTACCCATACTTTAGAGATTACGATTGGCGTTATGTGTCTATCCCTATCTGCAAGCATTCTCATTTTTGCTCTCGTCAGCTCAAGGTTCGTCAGCTCAGGGTGATGATGAGAAAGATGAACAATTCAAGAACTTGCAGCGAAGAAGAAAATTGACTCGGATACCGGAAAAAAAGGGCATTTCAACTAAATATTGTGTATAAGTAACTCTCTTTTATGCATAACTACCTGTTCTCCTTTTACCAAAAAAAACTACCTTGTTCTCCTTGTATACATTCTCCACTTTGTCCCATCATAATCCTATGTACCATTTATATTCATACCTTTATTACACTTTCATTCTATATGATGATGCTCACCCACAATAATGCAGTCAGGCAGTCAATATGGCCACTGCGTGGTTTGGCCCAGATTGACAAAGTAATTCACAAACTACACAAATTCTTGTTTGTGACGGTACATATCCGTCACTCTTGAGTGACGGATACCATTTTACCTCACAAAGTACCCACTTTTTCTCTTTCTGCAACACTATTCATGTGGTCCTCTTTCTCCACTAACCCATTTTGTTACCATTTTAACTCACAAAATATCCGCCACAAATGGTAACCCGTCACAAGGGAGACCAATTGCACAAACTATTCTACACACATAAGCACAACACCTACACGATATTCCGATCGGGATTTCATAAACAGTTGTCCAAATTGGGGCTCCGCGCCCGGGAGGGCGCGGCGCAACAACTAGTATAATGTAAAAGGTTTGCATGAGAGTGGTTTAAAAATTATCTTATGAAATTAAAATAAGACATATAGTTAATGGTTGATAGTTTAGCTTACATTTTAATTATATTTATAGATTATTATTATTATTAAATCCACTTTGCATGAGAGTGATTTAAAAATTATCCTATGAAATTAAAATTATCTAAATTTAGTTTCTTACCATTAATTATGAGAGTAGCTTTTAAATGTGAAATTGATAATTTTTTTTTTCATGTGTACTACTATGCTAGTATTTCCACGTGGACTATATTTTGCCACGTCACAATTAATTGTTGCCATGTCACATTTGTCTACGTGGCGCTTAATGTCTAGCCTTTTAATAATATTTATAGATATTATGGATAGGACTGAGTTACGTTTACGATAAGCCCACATTCCCCTTATCCCTCCATCTCGCTAATTATTTACGTTTACGTAATTGGTGCTTTTCCTAACTGATTAGCCCAAATAATCAATCATTCAATCACGCCTTATTCAGATCAATCGAACCAGTATTATTTGTCAAGGTCAGATTTACGACTGTTTAATTTATTCATTTGACGATGTTATTAGGGTGATTGATACAGCTCAAGCAATTATTAGAACAATGAAAGGAAGATAAGCAATTAGTTGTTAAATTAGACAAATTGATAGGCTAATTATGGCTAAAAACTGCAGCAAAGTATTATTGCCTGGGTTTTCAACAGAATCCAACTTGGGACAATTTTGTGTATTTCATTTTACGCCTTATCACTCATTACAACAGCCTATATATAGACTAATTGCCTTGATTGTCAAGCTAGGATAAACATCACATTATTAGCTGGAAAATAGAAAATATTGCACATTCTCCTTGTACTATTGCTGACTTATAGTTGTACTACCCTCTCGAGATTGTGTGCTGTTATAACAGCTACTATCAGAATTGGTAGTGTCATTGAGCAACCTTCCTTTGGTGAGCTGCTGACAGTTAGTGGGCTCCATGTTTTTTGGGCCATATCTACCAGTCTCTGCAATGATAGCCCCTAGTACAGTTGCTGGAGGAATCTCCTCTGATGCAGCCTTCATTCTTTTAGCACCCATCAACATGGCCACAGGATTACTAGCATTCGTATCAATGATCTATCTCAAGAACAATATCCTGTATCGTACCCTATGAAATAAGCGATATTAGACCATGAGACTATGAGAGGGTATATGAATATTTGATAAATAGAGATGTCAATTAGTGTAGACGATTATTTAAGTAAGTCTTTTGAGAGATTAAACATGAAATCATTTATCTATTTAATGAAAAACTGGTAACACATGTAATAAAGTGGTACGGATTATGATTAAAGATATAGTAAGTACACTTATATAATAAACATAGATAGGTACGGAATTTAGGTATTTGAAAATTGTAAATGTTTTAATGCATTATTTAAACTTAACTAGTATATACATATAGTAGAATATTTCTGTCTAAAATAATCAATTCAATGTCAATAGTAAAACAAGAAGCAGTTAATTAAGTAACAAAATGAAAAATAAAAATACTGATAAATTGTGTTACTTACAGTATAAATAAATAAATAGTGGTTAAATAAAACTAGATGACACTTCCAAAGGTCTCAGGTTCAAGTCTCACCAAGAGCAATTTTGTAGAGATAAAATGGCTGGAGGGAAATGCCTTCTAAACTTCGAGCTTGTCACTCTCTAAAAAGGGTGGTTAACCTGGTATGCGTGGTTTGTAGGTTATCATGTATACTTTGGGGTTTATCAAGTACACATCAAAAGTAGCGGTTGCGGATTCCCTCGTCATAAAAAATTATAAAATAAATAAGTAAATGAACTCTTATATTAATATATAAGGGATTACGTTATTTTATTACCAGTAAAATGCTTACACATTGCATAAAGATAAGTTAATTAACTTGGTAGAAGTGCAATTCTAACATTCTTATACAAGTTTCAGCTAAAGTAGTATCCCACATCGGGATATCAAAACATATGACCACCTAACATTCATACAACAGGAAACAAAGGGGAGCTGACACGTGTGCGGACATTTTATGAAGCATGAGTAGGAGCATTCATCGGCACATTCTCATTTGATCAGGATATGCAAATCATTTGTGCGTGATACGAGAATACAGGTACACATTCACCATATTTACCGGGAAGCAAACACGTGTGCGGACACTATGGCTAATCATGGCGTGGTGAAAGGGCAAAAAGTACAAATCTGGGAAGTGTCGGATATGTCGGCGCAGCTGTTCCAGTTGATTCAAGAGGATATGGGAGGCGTTGCTAGGCCTCATTATATTCCGTTTTATGCCTTTTAGTTTTTTTGTTAGTTTTGAACTTGTGTTCTTTGGGTTAATCCCGCTTCTTTCACCAAAAATAAAATAATAAATAAGGAAGTACATTAATTTGCAAGTGTAAGTAAAATGGTTACACATGCATTGCATAAAGATAAGTTAACCAAGTTCATTTGGTAGAAGTGCAATTCCAATATTCTTATACAAGTTTCAGCTCAAGTAGTATCCCACATCGGGATATCAAAACATATGACCACCTAACATTCATACAAAAAGAAACTGAGGGACGCTGAGGAAAGTACTTACCTGGACGGGGTCTATGGACGATCAAGAAGGTCCATGGCCTAGGCTTGTGGTCTCCATTGCACTTGGGAGATGCACACGCTTAAGATCTCCCCAAATGCGGGAGAGTCTACGTCATACTTTGTTATAATGGGGGCTTGCGTCCGCGCAGCCCCTGTCTATTTTAACTGCTAATGTTTCTTAACATTGTTTGCCGTATAACTATACATTGTTGTAGTTTTGTATTACAAACAATAATTTATACAAAGGTACTAAAACAGAAATGAAAGCGGTATATTACACCCAATTGAATTGTGTTAAACACGTTTATCACGAAAACACGCTTGATCACGAAATCTCTGTAGAATAAGACGAATATGAAAGCGGTATATTACACCAAATCGAATTGTGTTAAACACGCTTTATCACGAAATCTCTGTAGAATAAGACTATTTCTTTGTCTAAAGCAAGAACAATAAACAATAAGAGGGTTAGGTTTTTACTTTGTTAAATATCAAAAACAAGATATGAAAAAGTGGAGTATCTTTTGTATCTTTGACATCTTGTTTATATATGAAAACATATATAGTCAGACAAACGGATAAGCCATGCATGTTTGGTTTTGTTGAAACCAATCAAAAATTAAGATAACTGCCAAAGTCATGAGGCAGTCACGCGTGAAAGAGAGAACAAATTGCATTAACCCCTATCGGGGCTTTGTAACCCCGGGTCGTGACCAAATCATATTTCTCAGTTTTTTATTCTTACTTTTCGCTAAGTATATAATATACTTTGACCCCGAGTATATAATCCTGATAAAGGACATAATATACAACACTTTTAAATAGTGTTCCTTATCCATTATACACATGGACTCGATATACGATTATATGAGCATACACTCCGTATTCCCGACTCACATTATATCCATTACGAGCCAAACCGATTTGACATAAGAAACCCGAATACATTTAAATGTAATGTGATCAAAATCACTAACACACATCTGCAAAATAATTACACGAAGGAAAATTCACTTGAAACGTAATTCTGTAAACCTGATTGACATCCCTTACGGAACTTTAATCACAATCAATCACAAGAGTCAAGACAAATTGAATTGGGGACTATTGTTTCAATTATTCGATTATTAAGTACGGTATTTCATTATCGACCAGAATAACAATTGATACCTAATCTTTACAAACTTATTATGGCTGATGGCATATATCAGTGACAAGGCAATAATCGATGCAAATGAGTTTCAGATTGTGGTGACTGACGATGCCACACTATAATGACCTTATATGCTTGACAGTGAAAGACAACAACAAGGGTTTTGGTCTCTGGTCAGTTTTCACTTTTCACTCATGTTAGTACGAGTGTACATATGCCACTGATCTAAAGCATATTAGAAAATGTCACACACGGAGTATATTCCTCATCCAAAGCCCCTTATCTTGGGATCTTCTAATTTATTCTCAGTCCGATTCTGATTCTGATTCCACAGATGGATGGAGTACGTGATCATTGAGACGGAGGGAATATGTGATCATATTTTTCTAAGATTTATGGCTTTTCCAACCAAATGTTTGCAAATGAGACAGAGGGAGTATATGACATAACAAAGCTCCGCATCTCATACCTGTAGATATTATTCTTTAACCTGGTATGCGTGATTTGTAGACTATCATGTATACTTAGGGGTTTATCCAGTGCACATCAAAAGTAGCGGTTGCGGGTTTCCTCGTCATACAAAATAAAATAAATAAGTAAATGAACTCTTATATTAATATAAGGGATTACGTTATTTTATTACCTGTGAAATGCTTACACATTGCATAAAGACAAGTAACTAAGTTCATTCGGTAGAATTGCAATACAATTTCAGCTAAAGTAGTATCCCACATCGGTATATCAAAACATATGACCACCAAACATTCATACAAAACGAAACAGAGGGGGACCGAACAACATACTTACCTGGACAGGGTCTATGGGCTATCAAGAAGGCTCATGGCCTAGGTATGTGGTCTCCATTGCACTTAGGAGATGCACACGCCTAAGATCTCCCCAAATGTGGGAGAGTCGATGTCATAATTTAATTTGTAATGGGGGCCTGCGTTCGCGCGGCCCTACCTAATTTAACTGCTAATGTTTCTAATTTAACTGCTAATGTTTCTTACTGTTGTTTGCATAATTACAAATCTGCAAAATAATTAAGGTAAATTCACTTGAAACGTAATTCTGTAAATCTGATCTTACTGTTGTTTGCATAATTACACATCTGCAAAATAATTAAGGAAAATTCACTTGAAAGGTAATTCTGTAAATCTGCAAAATAATTAAGGAAAATTCACTTGAAACGTAATTCTGTAAATCTGATTAACATCCCTTACGGAACTTCAAATTTAATCATTGTGACATTTAATTAGAACCGTTGCTCTTATCAATCGCAAGAGTCACGACAAATTGAAATGGCCACTATTGTTTCGATTATTCGATTATTAAGTACGGTATTTCATTATCGACCATAATAACAATTGTTACCTTGTACTCCTATGTACTAGTAGTAGCTAACTCTTTGCAAACTCATTATGGCAGATATCAGTCACAAGGCAACGATCGAATCAAATGTTTTTTCGATACTTCACTTAGATGTCGTTCGCGTATTTGATACAACTTGACACGACATTTTGACATTTTGTTTTAGAGCAAAAATTGAAATTCTCGCATAAAATAACCGTATCCAATGCTCCAACATTTGTAGATGACTCAGAGTAACATAGAAAGTAACCATCTAATCAATTAGTTTTGTAACTACCATTTCACTAATATAGTAATATGAATCATGATTTCTTTGTTTTATCATCAATTTACACATTAACCGTTCAAAACTGTGTTACAAAAGAGAAACTATTCTTGTAACACAAACGTAGTCTGATAGTATCAAGAAAAATCTATCATGTCCCACATCGTCACCGAGAGTGAAAGAAAAGAAGGTATTATAAAAACAATATTCGAAGGAGGTTATAGGTAAATTAACATACCTTGGCGGGGTC
The DNA here is from genome assembly GCF_048544455.1 of Silene latifolia. Classification (NCBI taxonomy): domain Eukaryota; kingdom Viridiplantae; phylum Streptophyta; class Magnoliopsida; order Caryophyllales; family Caryophyllaceae; genus Silene; species Silene latifolia. Next base: position 18,709,268 of record NC_133536.1, read on the forward strand.
TATAGGTAATCAAGAAGGCCTATGACCTAGGAAGGTTGTATCCATTGCACTTTGGAAGTGCGCCTTGTCACCCGCCACTTTTTTTCGAAGCCATATTGAGGTTATATGAGCAAACATCATGGCCTAGTGTCACGGTCCGCTACTTTTCCCGGACCGTGGCGCGCACCCTTGTCCGTCTCTCTGGCAAGATGCAAGCGACAAGGGTCTTCGTACTAGTGAGGGATCACCCACTAGCACGTTACTCGGGTCTCGGGGTGTGAGTCGGGATCCTAGTGTCGATCCCACAAACACGGCTTGTTAGTAAAGTGAAGGCAAAGAGTCGTTCACAACAAAGCAACAACAAGCAATACGAAGGCACAAGGCAGGAAGTAGATTTTCATTCACTAGTACTCCCTAAAGAGGGAAATATGATAGTTACATCCTGGTAGCAGGAAACATTGATTTTACAAGTTTAGTTCAGAATAGCGATATACCTATTTATGGAAACCTATTCTAAAACTACTAAGAAAATACTTACTACAAATGTACAAGGGAAATGAAATTACATAAGCATAAAATAAATCTAAGGGTTCACCACGTGCTCCTTGTCTCTCGGGAACGTCCACTTTGCCGCTGCTTGAAAAGTCCTCTCTCGGGATTCCTTCAAGTACTGGCCCCAACGGACCTTCATCTTGTCTCTCGTCACTTCAAGACTGCATTCAAGGGAATGTGAGATCTCCAGGACGCCGAATCGGCATTTCGGCGCGGCCCCCGATGGTACGAGGCCTTCTTTCTTAGGTCGACGACCCGCAAACCAGGACGTCGATTCAAAGACATCGACGCGGCCCCCGATGGTACGAGGCCTTATCTCCGGGTCGACGACCCGCAAAACCAGGACGTCGATTCGAAGACATCGACGCGGCCCCCTGATGGTATGAGGCCTACTTCTTTGGGCATCTCGTCCCTCATTGTCTACTCCTCGGTGAGGGGGTAGACTCTTCTTTCGTCCCCCAGGCCACTTAGCATCGTAGTTAGCCTGGGTCTTGTTCGCCCTCGGCTCCACTGAACCTTTAGGCATTCTCCAAGGTCGCATCCCTTGTTTCGGCGTCGGTATCACCCTCATAGCCGAAATTCGATGCTGCCCCTTGTCTTCGTCGCTGTCTACCGTCTTCACTACGATAGACCCCATTAGTAGCATCGATCCGTCACTCGGTTTCAATACCACCAATGCTTTCGAAAGAACCGCATCCCGAGTACTAACTTGAAGTCATCCAAAAACGGTGGTGAAGTCGAGCTCCCCCGCCCACTCACCCACTTGGACCGCGACCTTCTTAGCCACTCCTTGGACGCGTCTCATTTTTCCATTGACCGGCTTCAGGCAGCTGTTAGCATCCCGCAGAACTAGCCCCAACCGATCCGCTTCCTCTTTCGTAACAAAGTTATGGGAGGCGCCCGAGTCGATCAAGGCTCGTGCTTGCTTCCCATTCACCATCAAGTCCACGTACATGAGCCCGTTGGATTTCTTGGCGGAGGAATCTTCGTATTTCCCCATCGCGCTGATCCGTTGGAGTGAGCCCATCTGTGGTTGGTCTTCACCATCACTCGAGTCTTCGTTACACTCTTGGTGACAGTCGGCCAACGCCCCATCAAGACGTTCTTGAGCCCCTTTCGGCATCTGCTTGAACATGGCATTGAATTCCGCTTTGTTCGGACAATCGGCCATCTTGTGAGGACCCTTGCACACAAAACACGCGAACGGTCTCTTCGTTGTGGAAGCAGTAGAGTTTCCCACCTTCGAAGACGAGCTTGAGGGCGAGTTTGTAGTGCTCGCCGATTGGGCTTGACTTCCTTGCGAGCGGAACCGATTGTTCCCAACTGAAATGGCGCTGTTTTGTGGCCTTTGTCCATTGTACCCACTCTGTGACGCACCAGTATTCCCCGTTGGTGCTACCACTCTTGGTGCCTCTCGGTCCCCGTGAAAGTCGAGCAGGCGTTCCGCAGCTGATATGGCCGAAGACAGAGTTTTGGGATTCTGCCTCATGACCTCCTGTTGTGCCCACCTCTTCAACCCGTCAATGAATTCGAATGTCCTATCCGTCTCGGACATTTCGCTAATCTCGAGCATGCACGCTGAGAATTCCCTCACATATTCTCGGATTGACTTGGTGTGCTTGATTTCCTTCAACTTCTTCCGAGCAACAAACTCCGTGTTCTCGGGGTAGAAGTGATCCTTCAAGATCCTCTTGAAGTCGGCCCACGATGTCACCGTAATCGTGCCCGCATCGATTTCCTTGTATCTAGCCCTCCACCACATCTTGGCATCGTCGACTAGATACATGCTTGCCGTGACAACTTCCGCGTCTTCGTCGAGCCCACTTACTCGGAAGTATTGCTCCATATCGAAGATAAAGTTATCCACCGCTTTCGAATCCCTCGCCCCATCGTAGGCACGAGGTGGAGGGGCCTTCACCTTATGGCTCCCCACAGATTTCCCGTCATTGGCCACCGCTTTCACGAGCGTGGCGCAAGTGTTCTCTAACATCTCGACCTTTCGATGCAGATGATTGATCTCTTCCTCCCGATCGTCGGGGATCGCACCACTGATCGCTAGGATGCGGGTGTCCATCCCGTCCACCTTCGTCTCAAGGTCACAAACCGTCTTTTGCAACTCCTCGAGGCTCGCAGCCATCCGCATAACGATGTCCTCGAGTTTGGGAAGCTTGACGTCGATTGCGTCCTCTAAGGCATCCACTCGGTCCTCGATCTTTTCGCCCATTTTCTCGATCTCGATAAACAAATGCGGCTTGCAGACGCCCGTCCGAAGACCGGGCTCTGATACCAAATGTCACGGTCCGCTACTTTTGCCGGACCGTGGCGCGCACCCTTGCCCGTCTCTCGGGCAAGATGCAAGCGACAAGGGTCTTCGTACTAGTGAGGGATCACCCACTAGCACGTTACTCGGGTCTCGGGGTGTGAGTCGGGATCCTAGTGTCGATCCCACAAACACGGCTTGTTAGTAAAGTGAAGGCAAAGAGTCGTTCACAACAAAGCAACAACAAGCAATACGAAGGCACAAGGTAGGAAGTAGATTTTCATTCACTAGTACTCCCTAAAGAGGGAAATATGATAGTTACATCCTGGTAGCAGGAAATATTGATTTTACAAGTTTAGTTCAGAATAGCGATATACCTATTTATGGAAACCTATTCTAAAACTACTAAGAAAATACTTACTACAAATGTACAAGGGAAATGAAATTACATAAGCATAAAATAAATCTAAGGGTTCAAGTGTGCGGATCGTCACACCTAGCAACGCCCGGGCAGCTCAACATCTGCACACAAACACAAATCCAAGCTCAAGGCAACTATACGCAGCTCAACGCTAGCTCACTCAGCTCACGACTAGCTCACTCAAGTTCACTCAGCTCACGGGAAGTAGAACTCAGCTCACAAGTACTCGGGGGTCACTAGGGTAGCTCACCACCTAGTCCACCCTTAGTCCACCCTAGCTAGAGGAGGAGGCACATGAGAGGCACATGGGTGGTGATGTGTTACACCCACATTCATCCTTATCCTTTCCTCTCACAAGCCCACATACACCCCCCTTTCCCCCTCTCCTTTTGGCGCCATTTTGAAGAGGAACCTTTGGTTCCTCCCTCCATTTGTTCCCGCCAAGCCCAAGGGGTGCCAAGGGGGCTTTCCCCTTTGTTCCTCCCGCCATTTCACCAAGGGGTGCCTCTCGCACCCCTTCACTCCCAACCGCCACTTCCCCTTGCCTATATAAGAAGGCATTTGCCTTCATTTTACACATTCTCTTTTCTCTACAATTCTTTTTCCTTCTACAAAATCTATGTATAGAAACACTTGTAATTATATGTATATTTTCCCATTCTCAATAATAATAATACATTTTGCTCATCGATATTATACGATTATTCCGCACTTTATTAGTTTCGTATTATATCGTTCTTTCAATATTATTTCTGTAGTGATACTTGTTCGTGAGGGGTTGCCTGACTCGTCCATAACGGGAATTTGGCCGAGTGGCACACGTCTTTCCGTGTTCAAATAAATCAAGATGTGACAGCCTGCCTAACCTCTCCTCAATGTGGGAGAGTGTACGCCATTATTTGTGTAAGTGGTGGCCTGCGTTCGCGCGGCCTCCATTTAATTACTAGTCCAATGTTCACTAGTTGTTTACGTTGTACATGTTACTAGTTTATTGTGAGATAGGAATTGTTTGCAATTCATAACGGTTCGCATCTTTGGAAAGGAGGGAGGATAAGATTATCACTATGGTTCGCATCTTCTAACAAACAACAAATAGTCGTCTTCCGTAACAACTAATTGTCGCCTCACATCTCATACTTGGTCGCAATAACTAACAGTCACCTCGGAAAGGAGGGAGGATATGATTATCACTATGGTTCGCAATAACTAACAGTCACGTCACGTTTAGAGTTTACTATTTATCCGAATAATTACAAGAATGGTTCGCATACCAGGTCGTAACAACTAATAATCGCCTCACTTTTAAAGTTTACTATTTATCCAAATAATTACAAGAATTTTTTTCATACGATTATTTTATTTACCAAGCTATGAATGTACGTTAGCAGTCTAAATATTTGCTTATGGTTGTTTAAATTTAACTTATGTATGTTTTGCATACCAATTCACAGTAAGTAGATTATATATCCGATGAAGTACCACCAGTTGTATAAATTTGAGTTTTGTTTTAAAAAGGACCAATTAATCTTTACACCCTTATAAAATCAACTTTTCTAAACTTACACCCTTATAATTTCTTTTTAATATTTTACACCCTTATAAAACACTTTTGATCAAAACTTGCTTCCTAATCTGATTCCGGTGAAAATAAATGTAATATTTCGTCAAATTTTTAACTTCCCCTCCAAAATACGTATTTTGTGATGAAAATGCCCTTACTCTTTTGTTCTTTCTTCAATCCCACTCATATGTAAAGCTCCCTCTGGTACTCAGTTTTCCCTTCTTTGTATACAAATGTCTCCCATAATACAAACGTAGATTTGCAACAAATGACCAATGATCCATTCCTATAATAACAACCATTAAGAATTGCAATCAAATATCAGAAACAACAATTTTAAATTATACTTCACACACTCAATAAAATTAGAGTTAATCATTGCAAAACGTGTTTCTAGTCAATTGGCAGTTACTAATTAACATAAAAAAATCACCATAATCATTGACATGGTTAGTGTTGTTAATTTGTTACTCCAAGAACACGAGAAAGTAAGAAACCCACCGTATCTAATTAGAAAAAGTGCAAAGAATATGAAAACCCACTTATTAGATAATGTTTTTTCTTTAATAATAATAATTAGAGGAAAAATGAATGGTTGAGAGTGGGTGTTGCGTAAGAGAAGATAGTCGACAAAAGACGATAGAGAATAAGAGTATGAATATGAGTTAATAAAGGGGGTAATATCGTAAATTCAACATGTTTTACACCGAAATTATATTAAGGAGGCAAGTTTTGATAGAAGTGTTTTATATGGGTGTAAAATATTAACTTTTTTTTTTTTATAAGGGTGTAAGTTAAGAAAAGTTGGTTTTATAAGGCTGTAAAATATTAAAAAAAATTTATAAGGGTGTAAGTTTAGAAAAGTTAATTTTATAAGGGTGTAAAAATTAATTGATCTTTTTAAAAATTATGAGTTTTACTATAAAGTTTTTGAATTCACTCTTTTAAATATTAAGCTCAAAAAATTATAATAAAACTCAAAAATATTACATAAGTTCAGTTAAATTTGAGTTTTGCCAACCTAAAAAAATGGATAATGATACGGCGCCACCCGGTGCTCAATCTCGGCGCCACCCTCTATCATGCACCCTTTATTATTGGGGTCCCACTTAATATTAATGGGTACCCTCATTATTATCGGGGGTCCCTACTTATTGCATGTGAGAGGGTGGCGCCGAGATTGGGCGCCACCGGGTGGCGCTAACTCATTTTCCTAAAAAAATTGAGTTTTGATAGGGAAAAAAAATTTAAAATATAACTTATAACTTATAAACTTTAATAAGGTTAGAAAAAATACACATGTGCTAAAAAACAATTAAAGTTTGAAGTAATAAGTTCGTAAAGACTTTGTGGGGGGTGGGGGTGTGGAACGGTGAATAAATGAGTTATCTGTATATTAATCTTTAATTTAATTAATTGCGTAACGCGGCTATATAAAAGTAGTGGATGTTATTTCGACACTTCACTTAGCCGTTGTATTGTATATCCGATACGATACTTTGACTCTTCATTTTAAACCAAAAAATAGATTTGCACAAAATACCCATATTCGATACTCCGAAATTGTTCTGTGCCCAACAATTGCAGATGACTCAGAGTAGCACAGAAAGTAATCATATAACGACTTAGTTTCGAAAGTACTATTTCACTAATATAGTACTCCGTATAATACTATACTAATATAGTAATATGAATCATGATTTTTTCATTTTAACATCAATTTACACATTAGTTATTTAAAACTGTTACAAAAGATGAAACGATTCTTTTAACATAGACGTTGTGCATGGTATCAAGAAGAATCTACCATGTCCCACATCGTTATTGAGAGTCAAAGGTAAGCAAAGAGGGTAGTATAAATAAAGATAGATTAATATTTTATGCAAATTAACTTACCTTGGCGGGGTCAATGGGTAATCAGGAAAGCCTATGGCCTAGGAAGGTGGACTCCATTGCACTTTGGAGGTCCGCTGCCTAACCTCTCCCCAATGTGGGAGAGTGTACGGCGTAATTTATTATGTGGAGGCCTGCGTTCGCGCGTCCTCTACTTTATTACTAGTTCAATGTTCATTGTTCGTAGTTGTTGATGTATTGATCAAATGTGACGATGTATTGCTAGAGTGTTTTCAGAGATCTCAGGAATTTGGATAACGTTGTGTATTGCTAGAGTGTTTTCAGAGATCTCAGGAATTTGGATAACGTTTTGATTACACAGACGGATGGAGTACATGATCATATTTTTTTGTAAGATTTATGGCTTTTCCAACCAAAGGTTTGCAAATGAGACCCAGGGAGTATATCTGTATATGATATAACAAAGCTCCGCATCTCATCCCTGATCGTAACAATTAATTGTCGCCTCACATTTAGGGAGTGTTTGGATAGGAAAAAAGGAGAGAAAGGGAGGGGAGGAGGAAGGAGGGAAGGGAAAGGAAGGGAAAGGAAGAGGAGGGGGAATGGAGTGTGGGTGTTTGGATACAATTTCCCTCCAAATCTTGCCTATTGTGGAGAGATTTTGATTAGGCTAGGAGGAGAGAAATTGAATCCCTCCAAATCTCTCCCCCTCCATTTCCATCCACCCTCATTTGCTATCCAAACAAGGGATTTTAAATCCCCTACTCTCCCTCCCTTTCTTTTCCCTCTAAATCACTCAATCCAAACACACCCTTAGAGTTTACTATTTATCCAAACAACTAGATAATAGCAAGGATCATCTCCTGACAGATCGGTCAATTTAAATTGACAACCAATCGAAGCAGGCGCTAGATATTATTCTTTAAACTGACATTTACACACTTGTCAAAATAGTTTCCTGACGCTCCTTCCTTTCAAAGGAGCCTCTCTCCATTAAAATCGGCTCCTTAAACTCTGCTCTTTTGATTAGATCATATCAAGGGAGAGCAACGGTTGATGGCAAATAAGGTCATTTCCTAAGTCAGTGAGAATTTGCACTTGAATTGTTGGAAGCTTCAATCATGAAGCTTCCTTCAAAAAATAAACGTATGCCACTTATAAGCAACGAGCACACGGTATTCTTTAGTAAAAGGCGAAAGAATAGTTCGCTTTGTGCTCACTGCATGGCTGCGTGATTTGTTCACCGGAGAGGAGTACCATTTTCTATGTAGCTCCTGTTTTGGTATATGTTTCTTGGTAGGTGTGGGACAATTTTAGTTTCATACTTCCTCATGGAACTAAGCATCTCATTCACCCAAACTGCATTATCAGTCATAATTTAAGTTGAGTTCAAACACATTTTCTATGTCATCGGAGTCAGGAGATCGAACTGTGGCAAAGGATACAAAGATCTACATGGATTAGTTACTCTAATGTTAGTCGAAAAATGCGAATCATGTCTCACTATCGGTTTCAATATATAAATTTAAGGGTGTTCTATGTCGTATCCTTTAGTTATTTGGTTTTTTTTGTTATGTTGTATCCGCGCCTTTTTGAAATTCTACATTTACCCCTAAATTCTACACTTGCTCTCTATTATGAACTTACTACACTACCAAAAATAATCAAATTTATGAAGCTTAAAAACCAAATCTATAGCAAAGATGGTCCGTCTCAAATTTTACGGATTTGCCATTGAACCCGTCTTTAGGCTTCAATAGACCATTCATTTTAAGAAAAAAAGAAAAAGGTTCGGCTAAACTCATTGATTATTGAAAACATGGTCAAGATTGACTTAGGTAACTACTCTGTATGTACTAGTCGAATTGCGAGTACACTAACGACGTAAATTTAATTTTAGGTTCAATGTTGGTACTAGCCCATAACATCAAGGTCGAATCCCGAGCTTATTAATGAAAGCAAGTTCAATGAAACAACTGGTTCTGCAAATCAATCAATATATATATATATAAAAGAGGCTTTTTTCAGGCAATTCTAGAGTCTCCAACTTTTGTAAAACACCTATATAGTTTAAATATTAATATGTACGAAAAGATATAAATTTGGCCAAACAGATAATGCAGAAGATATAATAATTATATTATAATTAATAACAACTAACAAAAATCTATTTTCCATTTGAGTTTGTTAAGAACTAAAACACTAATGGTATATATATACACCATGCATCAGCTTAGGGTTTCCACTTTTGCACTTGATAATTTTTTTTTTTTATGATTATTATTGTTTTTTTGCAAAAAAATTAGTTTTCTTGATGCATTTTACCTCATGTGGTTTGGACTTAGTACTTTCTGAATGCTTTCTCTTCTTCATGCAGGCGTCCCCGTCAACCTCTGATGAGGTGTTTCAGAATGTTTTTGACTACATAGATTGGCTATTTAATATGGTTCGCCCGAGAAAGCTTCTATATATGGCAATCGGTTAGTTTCTTGATTTGATTCACACGGTTTATGCAGTGGTGCTATTGGATTCTTGATTTGTACAAAGGAAGGACCATCAGTTGATTTTTTAAATCCGATTAACCCAATTGAGAAGATAGAGGGAGCTCTTGAGCATCAGAGAGAACTGAAATTTTATAATTCTGAGGTAATTTAGTTTTAATTACGAAGATCAGATTTACGTCCCAATTGCTAGATCTACTTCTTATGTTTGCTCCTCTCACTTTTCAAAAATTGCATAACATGAAATGCAGGTCCACAAGGCTGCATTTGCTTTGCCAACATTTGTGAAACGAGCAGTCCCTTCCCTTAACGATTCTGCAGCAACCTGATTCCTCTGCGTTTCATTTAACTCGACACATGAAGATGAACTCATCGCTGGGATTAGTGTGAGTAGAGATATATACGGAGTACTATATAGGCTATGATTGTGCTTCCTCTTGGTTGTTAGTCACTTGGATTGCGATTAAATAAATTCCTATGAAACGACATTGGTGATACTTATTAATGAACGAACGAAAATCCATTAAGGTAGTTCTTTAATTCTCGGGTTGTATGGTGTTTATTCGCATAGTAGTTGTGTCAGTGAGTAGTAGTTCTCTAATCATGTCTGTGGTTGATTTTTACAAGGTTATATTATCTGATGCCAATGTTCCTGGGAAGGAGAGCACAAGATCATGTCTTATGTACGTCTACAGAGGAATCTTCCTGGATATGATCCAAATATAGTTGTTTTTACCCTTTTTAAAATGCTTAAAATCTGTTGCTACTCATCCTACTAATACTTCTATTTTGTATGTGAAACCTCGAGAGGAGCACATTGATTATTACTATCACTTCTACTCATCCTCTTATTTCGTTTTTCCATTGCAGCTCTTCCTTTATTTTGTGAGGGGGAAATAAATTTCGTTTTTCCATTGCAGCTCTTCCTTTATTTTGTGAGGGGGAAATAAAGGAAGTGTAAACATATGACCTGAACGAAAGGAGTATAACGGAGCCTATTTAAAGTAACGAAAATAACCATATTAATCTCTATAAATTTGGAAACCAAATGGTAAAATAAACATGTTTAATTGAAGTACCCTTCTTTAATCTCTATAAACTCTTAGTATTGGCTAAGAAAACGTATGAGTATGATATATATAGCATAATAAGCAAACAGATTATTAACAAACATTTATTATACACCATCCATATCACAAACAAAGAGCTCATTATCTAGCATATTCTGAAGGAAAACAGAAAAAAAAAACTAAGAGAGAAAGATTAGAGATTGAGAGTTGAAGGGATTCGAAATTTTTATATTCAACGCTATCCACATGTTTGAATTATATAATAATATTGTTATTTGATTTGATAGACATTTTGGTGGATAAAATAATACCACTCTTATATAAGTCTATCTATTGTTCTCCTGTAGATAAATGTAATTTTACGGCGATTTAATTAATTATTAGGAAAATTATCATGTTAAATATATACAGAGTAAATAAAATATACTGTTAGAAATACTTTTAGGGGTCAAAATAATATAAGAAAAGATAAAATTTGCTACCGTTATTGTATATTTATTATCCTATGTATATAAGTAGGTGTGTATTTGCCCCTTTTTAATTTGAAGACGGATACATGTATGATAAATGGATAAATAAAGAGAGAAAGTTAACAAGTCTAACACTATTGCATGAAGCTTGCTACACGATGGACTCTTTTTGGTTTAAGATCAAAGTTTTTATAACTTCCACAAAATACTTAGAGGAAGGAAGCTACTAAAATTTTAAATTTTAATTCGAAACACTTCTTCTGAACAAACGATTTATTACATGTCTAAAGAGTTTTTATCACGGTAGAATTCATAGCATCTAAAAATTGGGTAGAATTTCAACTATTCTCAAATCACTCATATTTTCTTAAATATTCAATCATCTAGAATATGAGTTTCCTATACGTTTGGGTACATAGTTTTATATTGTTTTCGTAACATTATTACACACAAAATCACAATTTAAGGAAAAAGAGCACACTCCTAGACTATTACTTCCTCTGGTCCCAGTAAATAGTTTCACTTTATTTTATCTTATAAGAGAGAAATAAAATAAGTGTAAATCAAGACATAGAGGAAATAGGTACCATTGATAGTGGTGTTTATTATTCATCAAAGACTATTACGAAATACTGAGTAAGATAAATTGAGTATAGTTAAGAAAAACCTATTTGGATGCTCACCCTTTTCAATTTAATTTAGTGGAATAGACTATTAAGTGCATTTTTTAACTTAGAAAAATAAAGCTTAATTAATACTCATTTTTCTATAAATTGCTCCTATATGTTCAGTTTAGCCTAAGTTTAGTTCAGAAAAATTAAACTCCTATAAATTTAGTTCAACTTCTATATGTTCAGTTCATAAGTTCAAAAGAACAGGGTCTTAGAATATTAATTATTACATCATATATAATAATTATAGGATATTACAAATTGGCCCGGTTAAGAAGTCCGCCAACCCCATCAAAGCCGTATTGGGCTTATGAGAGCGAGGAAGGCAAAGTTAGCAGCATGTAAGATTATGGTGGTGACAGGAAGGATTGTTAAGAATGTTACGAGTTCTAGCCCTCGGTCCGACATTCTTAATTCAATAGTTAACTACGGGCTCTTTTATTATCTCTTTTATTATCTGGCATGGAAAAGTAGAAATTAAAAATTGATTTGATAGTAAAAAAACAAAAAAAAAAATTCTAAGTGTCGGACCAATAGAGTCCAAGTTATAAGACTATGTGCAAGTAAACAAGCATGAGTCTTAGTTTTACGATATATGAGAAAATCATGCAAATTCCATGTGTTATTGTTTGACATTTAATTTCGGAAATTTGGGAAAACGGTACAAAGTACCTTATTTGACTAATTGAAACACAACTGTTGCGTATCATTTAAAATGATATTGAAAGGTCTATAAAAATTAGAGGAAAGACAAATTTGGAACCCGTGCAACGCACGGGCACAAAATCTAGTAACTTGCCATGACAGATGGAGAAAGTGATTTACATAAATTATGAAGTGGCAGGATTCGAAAATGTGACCAAGCAAACCCTATATAAATGATTAACCGGGCTAAGTAATTTACATTTGGTCTATCAAATTATTGTAAATGGCTAAATTGCCTTTGCATACGAAAAATGACAATGAAATGATAACTTTATTACCAAAGCCAGTGAACTCGTATTTGATGTGAAGACATGAATAGATAAATCTATATATCTATATCTATCTATATTAATAAAGGAAGCTTTTTTCGAGCGATTTTAGAGAATCCAGCTTTTGCAAACTATCTAAATACATTAAAATAAATTATAAATTATAGAATAACATTGATCTCACGCAACATATAAAACAAAGTTGAGTATAACATAAACTCTATAATTTTTCCATTAGTTTGATTTTAATAGTTTGCTTCTAAGACAAACTCCCATTAGACATTAAATTCATTGATGCCATTATAAATAGTCAATGATTGTCATAGTCATTCCTACGCAATGCTTCTTTAACAACACTTCTTTGTTCTTTTTAGGCTGTTAATATTTTAATCTTAAATTTGTGAAATTTTTTGCATCTTATATTAATTATTGTCTGCATTTTTTGTTGTAAACTTTACTATAGTAGGATTGACATTGATGTTTTTATTTTTCTTTTGCAGGTAAATTATGTTGATTATGAAGTAATTGCATTATTGTGGAGTACTTTACATGGTCTACGGACTATGGTACATGTTTTCTTAATCACCTATATGAGATGTTGAATTTTTCTTTGAGTTTATTATGACTTCAATTTCCTTTTCATAATAATAGTAACCTCCTGCGGTTATGTTTTTGATACTTATGTTTATGTACTTTTTGTGCTTTGGCAACCTTCTTTTCCCCAATCCAGAGGCTTACTTTCAACAAAAAATACTTTCAATGTTCGATTAGCATTTAACTTTATTGTTTTAAAGCATATCTTGAATTGTCACCATGGTCGCATTGTTAGTCATACATATACACTAATGTTCTATACGATGTCAAATTCAACATCAGATTTGATAGATGTGTTAGTATATGAGTTCAGATCACATGCAATTTCCTTCTTTCTTGCATAATTGTTTCCATCTAACTCTTACGCTATTGTGTACAATGTAATAGGATCAGGACATCACTTCTTAGTAATACATATATCTAATATGTATATATATTAGAGAAGTTGGTTGAATTTAGGATTCTACAATATTTTGTCATTATTTAAACAGAAAGTTTTAGAATTTTAAGCATGTACTTTTATAATCAGTTTAATTACTACTATGATTGTTACAACTTTGTTGTCTAATTTTTGGTTACATACGGGAACTTACAATGCCTAGGAAGTGTAATATCACATGATTTTATAATTCACGTGAATTAGAAAATGTTGTTTGGTTACATGTAGGTATTGTAATTCATGTAGGCATTCCCACTTACCTAGGGGATCTAAGTAAGCAACTTCCTCCATTATGGAGGAATTGGAATTAATGGAAAGTTCCAATTCATGTGAATTGGGGTAACTAAACAACCTACCCATTTTGCAATTCACATGAATTAAAGTTCCTGTGTAATTTAGTGGGCAACCAAGCGACCCCAAATGGTCAGTTACATCGTTTATTCATATTTCATATTGTATGTATTTGGTCCTTTAGTACAAATATATACGCCATAATACGAGTAGAATTGATAATAGATAATAGTAATACTTCCTTTTTCCCAATTATTAACAAATGAATGAGACGAAAATTCACATAAGTACTTAATGTATACCATACTAATGAAATTTATTTCTTAAAATAAATTTTGTATCAACAAGGATCTCATAAGTGGGAGGCATTATAGAAACAAATTGTTTGACGTTTGTATTACTCTAACATAGACACACAGTACTCCGTATCATGCTACATTGCTACCCCTCTCATAGAAGTTCTTTACTTCTACGTGTGACTTGCCACAACGCTATAAATTTTACTTCCCTTGGTTTCGTTCTAATTTTTTATTTAACTTTTTTTTTTACGGAAATATCAATTCATTAATAAAATATCAAATAACTAGCTAATATATACACAATTGCTCAATTTATTGCCATTAGCTTATTGCTTATTTGATAATAAGTTAATAACCAACATGTTTAATTGTAAATCCATTAGCCTGCGATAATAATTTATATGGGTTAACAACACTAAGAACAAGACCCATATACTACTTAATCTGATTTTAAACACCATCGTCACTCTAATTATTCACAGCTAAGCGAAAATATCTCAACGCATGAAGCTAAGAATGAACTTTAAAAAACCAAGTTACCAATTTCAGTCACGGTTATATATATAATACGACAATTTCAAACCTGTCTCTTGATAGTCTATTATGAGTTTATGATTAAAAATGTTGGGACTGCCGCCTCCACCACATCGTCATATTAGTATAATATTATCGAGAACTTTTTAGACTTATATTGGTTGAGAAGAAGTATCTACCAAACAACTCATAAATCAATTTCAATTATCTTCACGGGCTCAAGTAAAGGCGTATACATTTTTTTTGTTAAACTAAGTTGTTCTCAAAGTTGAGCTAAATAGTAACGTTTTTATATATATATATATATAAATACAAAAGACTACCAAATGGCCCGTGCATCGCACGGGTATTAAATCTAGTATATATATAAAAGAGAGTTTTTTCGAGCGATTCTACGGCGTCCACATCATCAAAAATTAATTTAGGAAAGTTTCATAAATAATATTTTCCACATAAAAAATAAAGTGGAGAATCTTTTAATTATTATAATATCTATATTTCCTATTTTATATTCATGAGAAGTTTCTAATTTTTATATAAAAACTTTACATTTCATTTGACAAAAACATGTTGTTATAAAAATTATGAAGATAATATAATTAGATTCGTGGTAAGAAATGTTTTCATTAGAGTGTAGATTTTATATGATTTGCACATACGAGTATTAAAGATGGTGTACTTATTTTAATATGTTATATGCCCCACATTGAAAAACAATGTTAGTGTGGTGATTATAATACGTATAAATTATATAATTGTCCCACATCGAAAGATTAACATAAGGTGGGTGATTCTATGATTATAAAGATTATAAATACCAACCAAAAATCTTTTGAGTCTCTTAAGTATTGTTTTGGAGAGCTCTTAAGACTTTATATCATTATCTTCACAGTATGATATATACATATTTTTTCTATATTATGTATTATACTCAAGTGATGTTTATAATCTTTATATAAAAACTTATACATCTCATTTGCCAAAAAAAAGTATTATAAAAAAAACATACGAATATTAATAAATAGTACTCCATCCATTCCAGACCAAATACAACATTTTCATTTAACATTTGCCAAGACACAAATTACAACGTAAATATCTTTAAGTTTACATTATAAAAAATTTAAAGTTTGATATTCTTATTCTACTTTATAGGTGAATCAAATAAGATCCCACATGAACATATTTTGTCTTACATATTGCAAGGAATCGTAAAGATTATATTCGTTCATGAATAGTGTAAAAAAGGAATGTTGTATTTGATCTTGAATCGAGAGAGTATAGTATTTGCTCATTATTATTAACTCGGGTTAGATGTCGAATTATGTGCGAAAAAGATGATGTATTTCTAAGTATGTTATTTGTCCCACATTGAAAAATATGTTGGTGTGATGAATATATTACGTATAAATAATAGAATTGTCCCACATCGAAAATTTAGCATAAGGTGGGTGATCATATGACTATAAATAGAAGACATCCTTAGAACCTAAATACCAACCCAAAACCTTCTGAGTCTCTTAAGCATTATCTTGGACAACTCTTAGGAGTTTATATCATTATCTCCACGATATGATATATATATTTTTTATATTATGTCCAAGTGATGTTTATAATTTTATATAAAAACTTATATATCTCATTTAGCAAAAAAGTAACATAATTTTTTTTTGAAAAATTATATAATTAGATTCGTGGTAAATAAATGCTAGCATTAGAATATAGATAGTATCATATTATTATTTGCACATATTTTAAATATTAATAAATAGTATAGTAGTTGCTTATTATTATTAAGCTGGGTTAGATGTCGAATTAGGTGCGAAAAAGATGGTTTATTTCTAAGTATATTGTTTGTCTCACATTAAAAAATAATGTAGATATGATAAAAATACTACATATAAATAGTTGAATTGTCCCACATTAGAAGATTATCATGACGTGAGGTATCACATGATTATAAATATGAGTCATATTTGAAACGTAGGGGTGTCAACCCAAAATCTTTTGAATCGCTTAAAAATTATCTTAGAGAGTTCTTATAAGAGTTTGTATTAACGGCAAACCTTAGTTACAACAATATCATACAAATATTAATCACGTAGATATTTATAAAAGTGATTATATATTACTATGTTAGTGATATTATAATGTTTATTTAAAGACAATCAATAGTATAATAACTTTATTTAAGACAAAATCATAATTAAAAAATAAAATGGGTTCTAAATATACATAAATTTGTTTGTGTCATATAATGATAATCTCTACACTAAAATAGAAAATTTATGAATTATAATACAATCAAGTGTTGAATGAAGATCTTGAATCCACAAACAAATCAATAATGAGCTTTTTTACTTTGATAAATAGTAGAATTAAATCTTTTTAACTTTCAAATATAGGTAATTATTATGCCTCATTACATTTGAGTAACTAAAATACATCATAATTTTTAACCATTAATCAAAATTGTACCAGAAAAAGGAAATATTTTGTATTTGTTTATACATTTAATTGCTCCTTCAATTACATCTTAAAAGTCATGTTAAGAAAAAAAATGTAATTTAAATCATATCATTTTTACATATTTTAATTATGACAAAAAATGGAAAAAAAACGTACGAATATAAATAGATAGTATAATATTTTCTCATTATTAAATCGAGTTGGATATCGAAATAGGTGCAAAAAAGATGGTGTACTTTTTCGTGTGTTATTTGACCCACATTGAAAAATAATGTAGGTGTAGTAAATATACTACATATAAATAGTTGAATATTCCCACATCAAAAAATTATCATAAGGTGAGGTGATCTTAAAAATTAATTTAGGAAAGTATCATAAATAATATTTTTTGATGTAAAAAATAAAGTGGAGAATATTTTAATTATTATAATATTTATTTCCTATATTATATTCCTGTGATGTTTCTAATTTTTATATAAAAAAATTTACATTTCATTTGGCAAAAAAATATCGTTAAGAAAATTATGAAAATAACATAATTTGATTCGTGGTAAAAATGATATCATTAGCGTATAGATTTCATATAATTTGTACATATATAAAATTGTGTACTTCTTAGTATGTTATATGTTCCACATTGAAAAATAATGTAGGATTATATAAAAATAATAGAATTGTCCCACATCGAAAGATTAACATAAGATGTAGTGGTCTTATGATTATATAAATATGAGCCATCCTTGGAAGTTGGAACATAGGTATCAACCTAACATACTTCCTCCATTCAACTCCACTCTACCACTTTGCTTTTTCACGTTCCCCAACGCGTGTTTTACGCGGTAAATATCGTTAGCTACATATTTGCAAAAATTATGAAAGTTAAATATTTTTAATGTACTCGTAAAGACGGATCAAACAAGATCCCACATGAATATATTTTCACTTATGTATTGAGAGAAAATCGAGATTGAATGTGCATTTGTGAATAGTGTAAAAAATAGAAATTGGTAGAGTGGAGTTGAATGGAGGAAGTATATATTAAGACCTTATAACCAAATTCTTTTTACTAAGTTAATTGCCTCGTTGCAATGCACGGGTATTCAAACTAGTCAGTAACATACTAACATTAAACTTGAATTGCCGGAAGCCCCAATGAAGAAGCTCCCTCCAAAAATTAATGTATGCCACTTATAAGTAACGAGCACACGGTATTCTTTAGTAAAAGGCGAAAGAATAGTTCGCTATGTGCTCATTGCATGGCTGCGTGAGTTGTGAAGTGTAGAGGAATACTTAGTTATACTGAGCTCTTACCTTGGTTTATGCTTGTTTATCGGTGTGGGACTAGTACGAGTATTATGTGTCCTTTATGGCTTTATCTCACTCGCCCCTATCCCTATTGCTGTGTTTTCCGTAAACCGTGCACGCTAACTGTCCGTAACTCGCAGTGCATCATCACCCATAACTCATTCAACTTGGATTGAAAAACATTAGGGAATCAAAGTATGGCAAAGGATACAAAAACCAATATGTATTGGAGAAATGAGATACATGAAATGTATGTTTTCGTTTTCACTAAAGTGTGATGAATGACTATGAGGTACATGAAATGTGTGTTTCCGTTTTCACTAAGGTGTGTGTTAGTTACGAGCATGTAGTCAATCCCTCTAGAGAGAGTTACTGAGTTGTGATGGCCAGAAAATTGTAGGAGGGAGAATTGAATACATGACATAAGAGGGGTTTTATTAGTAATCGGGTAGCTAGTATTGTACACTTGTACGTGTTTTGACGAGTTACAAATTAAATCCAAGTATCCAACATTCCAACGGTTTAAAAACATAAATTAATTATAATTATACATTACACTCGATAGGTTGAATTTCTATTATGACTAATAGTTTCATCCTTCTATACTATTTGTACATATTATTAGATTAACTCATACGTCCAGTAAGATTTATATTTTACTTTTCAAACAGTCTCACACTGAGTAGCACCTATCACACATAAAGTAACAAAAAATCGACAAGGCCAAACAGATTGCGTGCCTATCGGACAGTCAACTTGGTTATCATGCCCGATCCTTGTTTTTATTCCCTTAAAAAGACAACCAAGCGTGGGCCGCGGTTTAGAATCAATCCAACATGTGTTTGAGTCGTGCTAGGAACCCTGGTAGCCCGAGACCTAACTGCCACCCTTAGTCGTGGGATGAGCTACCCTTCCACAAAGACAAAGGAAAAACAATTTTAATTGGAATATTTTCGATATAGATATTACGTTTTAATTTGGTATTGTCTTTTTACCTCAAAACAAACAAGTACACGCAATTTTCATTAGAACCAAAATATACAATCAAAAGTCTAATCTGACAATCTTTGTTATTCCACCATACAAAAAAAATGCATACCCACACCCGCCTCAAGATCCGCGCAAGTAGTACTTCTCAAACCTACTTCCGTGCCGCGGGTGCTGACACTTTGTATCCGCATCTCTCATCTGCCCATCAAACAATTACTCGCACCCCCCCCTAACTGAAATGGGTCTAGGGTGAAACCACTAAAATCCATCTATTGACATTCTTACGTGTCTGTCTCATGTCTGTATCGGTGCTAGCGTCCCTACACCAGGTACGGCTTTTGAAGAACGTTATATTCGCTGGATGTCACCGCCGCATGGATGGGTACTTTTAAATACGGACGGGGCATCGAAAGGCAACCCGGGCTCTGCGGGTTGTGGAGGGGTTTTTCGAGATGCAACGGGAAACTTCATGGATGCTTTCTTCTTATCGTGTGGAAATGAGAGCTGAAATGAGAGCTCTTGTGACGGGGCTTGAAAGGCCTAAAGAGCTTGGTCTGACTAAACTTTTAGTCCATATGGACAATATCATATGCGTGGACTTCTTAAGAAAGGGAGCAACTAATCAGCAATAATCTACGTCCATTAGTGCTGCGCTGCAAAGAGCTCATCAACTCGGAAGGATGAATGGTCAAACTCGACCATGTCTTTAGAAAAGGAAATAGAGTAGCTGACTGGCTAGCTAATGTGGGAGTCAGCGAAGTCCGTCACTTTCCTTGAGAATCCACCTGATGGGCTCCGTTCCATCCTCAGAGAAGATTTACTAGGGGTAGCTTTTCCCGTATAATTTCGAGTTAGTTATTTTTGTTTTGGGGCTCTGCCCTCTTGCGCACCAAAAAAAAAAAAAAAAAAAAAAAAAAAAAAAAAGAAAGAGATCACTTGACAAACGGCATTACACCATTATTAGCCCTCTTGCGCACCAAAAAAAAAAAAAAAAAGAAAAAGAAAGAGATCACTTGACAAACGGCATTACACCATTATTTCCTTCCCCATTTATGCTTTCTCCCCACATTTGAAGACATCAACAATGGCGGAATGGTCTCACCTCCCTCTAGACCTCCTCCGAGAAATCCAAACCCACATCACATCTCCATTCTACACCATCCGATTCCGCTCCATCTGCTCATCATGGCGCAACGCCATCCAATCCAACAATCACAATCAATTCCCAAATTCAATCTCTATGCTCTTCTCAAAACGATCAATTCTTCTCCTTTCTCCCACACCAACACCCAATTCGTCAGAACCCATTTCTTGGATCATCAAAATTGAGAAGATTAACCCTCAAAGTTTCAATCTTTATTACCCCCTTTCGAAAACCCGGATCAACCCGCTTCTTAATCGGGTTCCTAGGGTGTTTAATGTGTTAAATACCCGAATTAATGATCTGGGTTTGGAGTTTTCTTATAATGGGTCCGAGATTTTGGGTGATTGTTCATTGTATACTGAAAAAGTTGCATTTTTACCAGTGAAAAATGATGATGGTAATAGTTTTTTGTTCTTAACTATTCATGTTTCTGGTAAACTAGCTATCTTTAATGGTGTTTTTATGAAATGGAATCTTGTTGATCAATTTCAGTTGCCATTTGATGATGTTATTGCTTTTAACGGTGAATTTTATGCTGTTGATAATGTGGGTAGGACTGTTGTTGTTGTTGGAATTGATTTGATTGAGTGTGATGTGAGTGTCGTTGCGAAACCGGTTTGTGGTGGAGATAAGAAAAGATTGGTGGAGATGGGTGGGGAGTTAATGTTGGTTGATGTTTACATTGGTCTTCCTCCATTCTTGGGTGATAATGAGGAGGATGAGGTGGATGGTTGTAATGTTATCGGGTTGGATGAGTTTATCACGTCGAGGTCAATGTGGTTTAGGGTTTTTAGGTTGGATAGGAGAGGGATGAAGTGGGTTGAGGTTAATGATTTGGGGGACAATGTGTTGTTTCTGGGGGTCGATTCTACATTTTCTGCCTCTGCTGATGATTTGTGTTGGGATAAAGGCAATTGCATTTGTTTTAATTTCCCGCAACTCTTTTTTCCGTCACTAGAAGATGAAGATGATCAGGTTGTGAAGTACCATTGTGGTGGCGTGTATAATTTGGAGGATGCTAGCATCTCATTTGCTAAGGTTTTCTGGCCTCCTCCATCTTGGGCTACTTCGTCTTCCTAGAAGGTATGAAGTATTATTTAATCGCTTAAAATATGGAAGCTATATTAATTGTACCATGCCTTCAGGCTTCATGTGTGATATCTTTCAATTCATCATACCCTTTGATTACTCTGCCTTATGTATGAAGGTACTCTGCGCCTGATAGTTGTAATATATCCTCTCTGAACATGAATACCGAATAATAAAACCAAGTGTTGTTGCTTGTTTGGTAGCTTGGTGATGGCGTATTTTGCTTCTATAATGTGTAGGATCTCTTCTTTCATTTTTTCGATGGAGTCAATGACTTGTTAGGCTGATTACAATAGTTGAAGCAAAATGACTCACAAAACTGTCCGTGCTTCTCTTAATTGTTAAGTAGTGGTAGTTCCATGTAGGGAGTTTGGGACTAAGGGAGCGTTTGGTTGAGGGTCTTTACTCTTTAGGAAAGGGAAAGGGAATGAAATCTCTCCATTCCCTTTGTTGTTGTTTGTTTACATATATTGTTCTTACCCTTTGCCAAATTTCAGAATGGGATTAACCCAAACTCCTCTAATTTTATTCCCCCACAGCCCCATCCCCCAAGGGTACCCATTCCCTTACCCTTCTTTTCTTCACGGGTACAGCCCCGTCAACCACTACAACCAACACCCACCACCTCCTCTCACACCGACACCACTACCACCGCCGGCAACCTGTCACTTAGGCCCACTCGCCGGCGTCCTATATTGGCGGCCGATTGAATGTCCACGACATCCTCACCTTCCTTCGAATCCATCATCCCCAAAACCACTAAACACCAAACAACCACCATCAAATACCGTCCCACCCCACCGAATCACCCTCCTCCACCCCCAAAAGGTCGGTGGGGTAGGAGGGTCTTTGTTGGTGTTTAGGTGTTGTGGATGATGGGTTTTGAAGGAGTAGTGGATGGTGCCGGCGAGGCGAGTGCCGGCATGCCAACAGCAGGCACCGGTACACTTGGTTTGCGGGTGGTGGTTGGTGGTTTGTAGTGGTTGTTGGTTTTTTAGTCTTCTCTTTTCCATTCCCTTATTTATATATTATATAAAACCAAACAAGGTAGGAAATCAAAGGGAAACCCTTTTCTTTACTTTCCCTTTCCCCAGTTTGAACCAAAAGCACCCTCCCAAAGGGTGTGTTTGGATAGCAGAAGTGGAGGGAAAGGGAGGGAAGGGGGAGAGAAAAGGAGGCAACAGAAGGGGAGGGCAAATGTGGTGTGAGTGTTAGGATACAAGTCCTTCCAACTCTTGCCTATTGTGGAGAGATTTTAATTTACCTTAGGAGGGAAAATGGATCCCTCCAAATCTCTCCCCCTCCATTTTCCTTTACCCATATTTGCTATCCAAATAAGGGATTTAAATCCCCTGCTCTCCCTCCCTTTCTTTTTCCTTCAAATCCCTCAATCCAAACACACCCTAAGGCTCTATTGTAGTTGTAGTGGTAGTTTGATGCAATTTTCACTCTGAGTTATCTTGAACAAGCTATCAGTCTTTGTTATTGCTAACACATGAGTAAGGTTATGTACATGCGATCCCAACCTATCCTGCTAATAGTGGGAGTCCTTGAGGCACTGCTGTTGTGACCGTTATGTGTGTTGTTGTTGATGATGATGTGAGAATGTCATGAGCAGATGAACTTAATTTTGAAACATATCCTTGTGAATTAAACATGACTGTTGTCTTTTTTAAGATCACTTCCTTGAAGGATATTGCTTTATGCTGAGTATTACTCTTACGGTCGTACCTACTTACTGTCACTATTAAGGGCTTGTTTGGAATGAGAGTAATTATTAAAGGAGTAATGAGAGCTAAAATAAGAAGAAACGGGAGGAGATTAGTGGTTAGTGGTGGTTGTGGAGGGTGGAAAGAGGAGGTGAGGGAGGAATTATTACCTCCATATGGAGGTAATGCATTACTTGAGGGGGAAGGGGAGTAACAATTACTCCCTTAATGGAGGGACTATTACACTATATTTCCCCATTTTTATCCATTTTTATCTCCAACTCCCATCCCTTTCCTCCATTTTTTAGTTCATTTTAGCTCTATTACTCCCTTAATTATTACTCCCATTCCAAGCAAGCCCTAAGTTGCTTTCCTCATGCCCATTCATTGATAAAAGCGACCCATGTGTGATGGGACTCTTGAGTATGCATTGCTTCGTCCTTCCTTTTCCTTGGTCCACGACTCATAGAGTCGTCGGGTGCTTTCCTTCGATCTCTTGCATGCACTTTCCTTCTCTTGCCCGTAGCTTACAGTTAGACCTTGATATCTCCCCTTAAAAAGTTGAATCATCAGTTAACCAAGTAAAATGAAAGATTCTTACTTTGGCCATCACAAAAAATTGGTGTCATATTATTCTTGACAAGGCACTAAAATTAGAAATTCAGCACCATTCTGTTGGCATTCAGAGAGAATCAATACTTCTGCATTCCAGCCAGACTATGTTATAATCTCGTTAAAAGTGTTTAGAAAATGAATTAGTAATTGCATTAATTAAGTTTGGGCCTTGTTGTATTTGGTCATTTGGCTGCTTCCATTGGTGATTAGTATGTCATAGTCTATAGAAGTAAGGCCCAAACGCCTCCCTCATTATTCCAATTTTATATGTTAAATCTGTCAGCGACTATTTTTTTTAACCATTTGCAACCGTCTTTCAAAACCCATTTATCATCAACGAGACTTTTCCAAACATATGAGGGGTGGTGCCTAAGGGAAACCTTCAGTGAGGTAGAATTCGAGAAATATTGCACCTTCATTAACTTACCCACCGACGAATGTTGGCTCCTTTTTCGGCTCAAGGGAATGGCAAGGGTCATTTCCTAAGCCTTGGGCATTGATGCCAGGCAAGGTCATTTCCAATGTCTTGGGCAATGACCCTGAGGGCTCTTACATTGTTGGGATTTGGGATAGTTTATGTGGGGAAGTGGAGAGAAATAAGAAGGAAACAGTTTCTGATTGAAATTGTTTGATTTGATTGATATTGATGGATTGTATTGATATGTTCATTGATAACAATGCCTTAGGATTACATGATATTTATAGGTGATAGGCACCCTTTCATATTCTAGGTTCCCTTTCATATTCTAGGATGTATGCATGAATCATCTAGATTCATAATACATACATATGCATGAATGATCAGGATTCATGAATACATACCATGGTTACCGAATTCGCTCGGTGCCCTACGAATCGTGAATTGTTAAAAGCGAATTCTATCTTGTTACTTACTGAAAATACATATAACACACATTCTATAAGAGCGAATCGCGAATTGGTAAGGACGTATTCATAGCGAATTCGGTAACCATGGTACATACATTATGCATGATTCACGAATGATTTAGATACATAATACATATACTATGCATAAATAATCTAAATTCATGGTATTAACTAAGTGCATGAACCTAAATGTTCATTGATAACAATGCCTTAGGATTACATGATATTTATAGGTGATACGCACCCTTTCATATTCTAGGTTCCCTTTCATATTCTAGGATGTATGCATGAATCATCTAGATTCATAGTACATACATATGCATGAATGATCTGGATTCATAGTACATACATTATGCATGATTCATGAATGATCTAGATACATAATACATATACTATGCATAAATAATCTAGATTCATGGTATTAACTAAGTGCATGAACCTAAATGAATCTAGAAAAGACTCGTTATTTTAACACTCCTCCTTGAGACTTTTGTCCATAACTCCGAGCTTGAGTCTTAGAAATTCAAATCTGTTTCTTGGTAGAATTTTAGTAAAGATATCTGCAAGTTGATATTCGGTAGGACAATAGACAAGCTTGACCTCTTTCTCTTGCTCTGCATCTCGAATGGCATGAAATTTGATCTTCATATGCTTTTTTTGCTGTCAGAAATTGGATTCTTAGCAATAGCGATTGCTGATTTGCTATCTACTAGAACCTCGGTTGAATTTTCTTGTGCGTGACCCATATCGGCACGTATCTTCCTTAGCCAACTGCTTGCTGCCACATACTCTACTTCAGCCGTAGATTGAGCCACAACACCTTGTTTCTTAGACATCCATGAAAACATCCCGGAACCAACTGTGAAAGCATAGCCAAAAGTGCTTTTCATGTCGTCAAAGGAACCGGCCCAATCGCTGTCAGAATAGGCTGTCAATTTTGGCTCTACACTGGATTCAAACATAACTCCAAAATTTGAAGTTCCCCTTAAATATCTCAGGATTCTTTTCGCTATTCCCATATAATGTCACTTGGTTCAGTCATGAACCCTGATAGTAGGCTTGCATCAAATCATCAAATCTGGTCTAGTTTCTGTGAGGTAAAGCAAACTACCCACAATGCTTCTGTTCTGTATAAGTTGCCATCAGATTTGGATATATGCTCATTAATGGCCAGTGGTATTGCTACTGGTTTGCAATGGTGCATCTTGAATTTTTTAAGAATATCCTGAGCATACTTAGCTTGAGAAATAGAGATCCCATCTTGAAATTGGTGAACCTCCATCGTTCATGAGCCCCAAATCTGTCATCTCGAACATCTTTTTCATCTCCTCCTTGAAAAACAATCATGTATGCATAGTGTATGTACTATGTATCTAGATCATTCATGAAACATGCATAATGTATGTACTATGAATCTAGATGATTCATGCATTCATCCTAGAATATGAAAGGGATCCTAGAATATGAAAGGATGCGTATCACCTATAAATACCATGTAATCCTAAGGCATTGTAAGGGCATTAGCAATAGACAAACCCCAAATGAGGTTTGTCTAATGCCACATCACTCAACACACAAACCTCTCTAACAACAAACCTCAATACAACAATAGACAAATCTCTTAAATATAGACAAACATCATAAAAGTATACTACATGGGGTCCACTATCACTCACAACCAAAAACACAAACCTGTATATAAAATTGTAACCATTCTCATCTATGAACCTCAACCCCCATTCCCAACAATAGAGAGGTTTGTCAACAAACCTCTAAAAAGTACACAAACCCTTGTTGACAAACCTCTATTGTTGATGCCCTAATCAACATATCAATGCAATCAATCAATATCAATCAAATCAAACCATTTCAATCACAAACTATTTCCTTCTCTCAAACTTATTTCTCTCCACTTTCCCACATAAACTTATTTCATTAACTTACCCACCGACGAATGTTGGCTCCTTTTCCGGCTCAAGGGAATGGCAAGGGTCATTTCCCAAGTCTTGGGCATTGATGCCAGGCAAGGTCATTTCCAATGTCTTGGGGCAATGACCCACAGTGGCGTACCCACCCAGGAGGGGTCTTACATAGTAAAAATCGGTACGATTTTACCCAAGGTCGCTTTGTGGGGTCTGGATACCCCTAACCCATAAGGTAGGTATGCCAATGATGATTCAATGGATTAGGTAATTGTACTGTACCAGCTGATATTGTCCACATGATCAATCGAATCACAAGCCTAAGACAACAACGTCAGAGCCTTTATCCCAAAATGATTTGGGGTCGGCTGACATGAATCATCCTTTAGAACCGCTCATGGGAGAACGCACACCTCAAACAACAACAACAACAACAACAACAACGTCATAGCCTTAGTCCTAAAATGATTTGGGGTCGGATGACCTGAATCATCCTTTAGAACCGTGTATGGGTGAACGCACACCTCAAAATGCGAAAAACATAGCAAAGGAAAAGTGAAAAACAAAAGGGGAGTGAAACATAATGCAAAAGTCAAGGTAAACATATAGGTTTTACAATCGAAGTCCTGTAAATAATCGGCCATAACAGCCGGAGAGTGATTTACATGAGTGATTTCTTGGATTATATTACATGTCGGTTTGGTTATTTTTATTCACCTGCTTCAGAGTTCAGTCAGAAAGCAATATTCCAGATTGTAATAGTTTTTGAAGTTTCCTCCTCCTCGTTGTATTTAAAGAAAGTTGATATCCTTAGCTCGTTCTTTTGGGTCTCGTTACATTGATCACTGAGTTTGTCCTGTCATGACTTTTTCAGGAGAATTTGCACGCTAAAGAAAGAAGGAATTTCACACTTATATTAGAGTTACCTTTAATCCGTCCTCAAGCGGGAGAAGATAGCATAGTTTTAACCCGACTCGATTCTCAATCAAGCTTCAAGTATGTAGACAAAACCCAATCTGGTTGAAGATGAATGGACTTCATCAGTCTGATTACATTAGACTGGCACACTGTAAAAGGTAATAAAATTAATAATTTTATGGTTTAGTCTGTAATGTTTTAAACTCGAAATTCTTTAGCAATTACATAGTGGCATAGAGCTGGTCTGTCCATCTATGCTAGGTGTATCTTGGATAACATTTCAATCCAAAAGAATATTTGTAACGTGTCATGGACCTTTTAGTTTAGAGCTGGTCTAGTGGTTGGATACTTGGATGTTCGATCTTGTAATCTTGCGTATGTGAATTAGGGATAACGAGGAGCTGCATTTGGACTGGATATTGTATTTGTATTTATAAAGATGAGCTTAAGTTCAATATTTGATCGGATTGCACATTTATCCACGTCCCATTTCCAGATTCAATGTACTATGATTCCCTTGTTCCGTAACCGTGACTAGGGCTTGGCTTTTTCGGGCCCTCTCCTGGTTTTCGTGGAAGGGGATCTGGACTTTTTCTTTATTCAGTGGCGGCTACCCAATCTTTGAAAATTTACGAAGAAATTACCCTCTGTTGATTACTGGAATGCAACAATAAGCTCATAAGAAGAAAACTATGGGTTCAATGTGACAATGTAAACGTAAATGATTGACGGGACGTCGGAAGTCGGAACGGAGGAAGTATTCTGCTTTTCTCACAGTCTAGAGGTGGTAACGGATGCGATAAATGGATAGCGGGCTTGGCTTGTAGAACTCCAATTACATTTATTATAGATAGCCCTATCCTAACTTTGACAAATTGAATGGGGAATTCTAATCCTAATCATTAAAACAACAATACACTTGAGCATTCAGGAATCAGGAAATGTAGTATTTCTAGGAAAGCAATGTCCTTAAAGTTTCTGAATATAACGATTTTATCATCTCTTTATGCATTAGTGGATGTATCAAATAGGTCTTAGTCTGGTGTTTATAACGATTTTATCATCTCTTTATGTACTAGTGGATGCCGGATCACAATCTAGTTAGTTAGGAACTTTTGATTACAACCAACTTAATATAGGCTGCGTAAAGTGGAGGTGGACACGGGTTTGGTCTTTCTAAACCAAACCTGACACGACCACAGGGACATGGCGGGCTTAGCCAGATAAGGTTTGGGTCAGCTCAAGGCAAACCTTGATCAGGTTGTTGATGGGTTGAGCAGGGTCATAGTCGGCCGAGTTATGACATTGTTTTTGGAAGGGTTTAAAGAAAAATAGGGAGGGGCTGTGGACTTGTGGGCGTGTTTAGGACAGGCCCCGTTAGGAATTACGGTCGGGTAGTTAGCGTTGTCATGGCTTGGTTATTAGGTTCGGAACCGGGTTTAGTTATGTTGGACAGTTATTTAGGTCAAGTTAGAGTCACTGTCTCGCCGATTGATAATTTACACGTTACGTCGATACATCTAATTAAGCTAAAATTTCCCAATCAGAAATTCAAATAGCTAATATTACATATCCATCACAAAATTACTGACGCCTTGTTTTTTTCGGTTGAAGGAGCTAAATTGAACTTAATAGAGCTGAGCTGGAGTGAATCTAATTGAATGGAACCGAGTTAAATTGAATAGAGTTGAAGTAAGAGTTAACTTATGAAGAGATGACTTGAATTGAACTGAATGAAATTAATTTGAACTGAACTGAATAACACTGACCAAAAATAAAAGGAGTTGAAATTAAGCCAGAAAAAAGGGTCCGAACAACATATGTTGTTTGTGTTGTTGCTACATGAATAGTGCACAACTTCAAGTCACAAATAACATAATACTATAAAATTCTACACTATGATTGACGAATGATTGATGGTTATGACTTCAACACTTTGTATACAACATAGCAAGTGTTCAAATTAAATAGGGTTGGGTGGTGACTGTGATTAAGCATGGCTGCATGGGTCATTTGTTATATTTACTCCATTAAATCAAAAGTTGCAATTTGTGATCAAATAATGTGAAGAGTTAAGAATGATTAACACCTAAGAGGGGGAGGGGGTGAATTAGGTATACCTTTTAAAAATTTTATCCTTAACTTAGTTAATTAATTACTTTAAGCTAAGAATATTGAAGTACAAGACTTGAGAAACTTAATTGAATGTAAGTTCACAAGAAGGTACAACAGTTCTATGTCACAGTATAGGTGACTGTGACACAGAACTTGATTAGGTACATGCGAGAAATAACAAAGTGGAAGAACGTAAAAGTAAATGAACAAACAAACGACATTTTAAAAATTGGTTCAGCCTCTACTTCGAGGCCTACGTCCAACCGTTATTTTATTGCTTGTTTAGAAATTTACTCTCAAACTTACTAAACCCCTTACAATGAAAATAACTTGCCAACCTACTCCGGTTGCACTCAAACTTAAAGCTACTCCGCTTCAAGAGTTTATGGATTCTATCTCAAGGTGTTACAGAATCTTGAATCTCAAGGGTTCACTAAATGAACATGGAGATCACAATGAAGATCTAACACGAGAATCAGGGAACAAACTCATTATGTCACAGTACAACGAACTGATACTTGAAGGTTTTACAGCTTTTTCGAAAACAATTTGAAGACCTAAAATTAGAAAAACGTTTTGCAAACACTTGAAGAACAAAGCTTTAAATGCACAAATGATTTGCAAGGTTTTTACAATAAATGCTTTCACTACTACAAATCCAGGCAACTACAACGCCCCTTCAACAACGATTATTCACGAAAATCACAATAGACGTTGTAGAATGTATGGCGCGAATTTTACTAAAATGAATTACAACGGGTATGGTTATAAAACCCGTTGTTAT
Organism: Silene latifolia; assembly: GCF_048544455.1. Classification (NCBI taxonomy): domain Eukaryota; kingdom Viridiplantae; phylum Streptophyta; class Magnoliopsida; order Caryophyllales; family Caryophyllaceae; genus Silene; species Silene latifolia. The sequence continues at coordinate 18,739,686 of NC_133536.1, forward strand.
AAGTTTTAACAACGGGTTACACATGCACAACCGTTGTTAATAATTTGGCGCAAAATTGACGCAAAGTTAGTGAAAAGTAATCACAACGGTTACTTTTGGAACCCGTTGTTAAAACTTATTTGACAACGGTTGTTGATTTACAACCGTTGTTAAAACTTATTTGACAACGGTTGTTCTTTATAACCGTTGTCAATACCTTCCATACTATAAACCACACAAACACAAGTCTCTTTCTGACCACACAACACAAACCTTAATACACAAACACAAACCCAGCAGACAAACACAAACACAAACACAAAACACACTTTCTCATCATCTCTTTCTCTCTTTCTCATCGTCTCTTTATCTTCTCGCCGTCATTGTTGATTTCATTGTCTAATTATCAGGTAAATCTCGCCGTCACTGTTGGTTTCATCGTCATTATTTTCTTTTTCTAATTATTTCATTTGCATGTGTATGTGTTAGTTTTTATCGACCATTATGTTATTTCTTTAAGTATTATTCGCTTAATTCGTCTTTCATCGTCATTATTCGCTTAATTAACAAAGATGAAGCAAAATGATAGAGAGGAATGCCGATAAACATAATTAATATATATATATATATATATATAATAAATACATAAATTAAAAAAAAAATTACATTAATAAAAATGCAATTCTTATATTTTCATAGAGGGTCTTATTCTCCTCTATGATATCCGTCCTCTCCTCCTTGGCTATTTGGAGGTTCCGTTCAGCGATTGCTATATCGTCATATAGCCGCAATCGCTTCTTTGCTCCCGTCAAGCCATCTTCTTTGGCGTCCTTCGAGATGGATCGAGCATCCGCAAGGTAGCTCCTGAAACTTTCCTCAATGTGGAGCAACCGGCGGATGAAACTGTTATTGTTCTCGATCATAGTAAGAGTCTTAAGGATGATATCATTCATTTTGTTGGAGTTTGGGGTTTGTTTTGAAAGATTAAGTAGGGTTAATTTATTTGGAGTTTGTTTTAGCAGTTAGGGTTTGGAGATGTATATAGTGAGATAATGGAAATGTTAGTTGAGATAATGCATGTATTTATACTAAGCAATGTGTGGGTTGTGTTGTTTTCTAATTAATATATATGTTAGGAAGTTGTGCCATAATCATCATCATATCTCTCAATGCTGCTTCAAATCTTATTACTAACCCTTCTCATTCCATATTATCCGTTCATATGCACAGTGATGGCAGTAATAATGCATGCATCGGAATTATAACGGGCCGTAATTATGCATGCATCTAGTAATATTTAATTTTTTTTTTATTTTTTAAGAATAAACAACAACGGTTATTTATTAAAAAACCGTTGTCTTTAGTTATAACAACAGTTTTGTATATTACAACCGTTGTTATAACTTTCCCCCCAAAATTGAGTCACACTTTCCACAACGGGTTTTTATACTTAAAACCGTTGTTAATAGTTTCAACAACGGGTTCCTTAAGAAAACCAACCGTTGTTAAAACCTTTTACAACGGACGCTTTAACAACGTCCGCTTTTTTATATAACAACGGTTTTTAACCGTTGTTATAGCCTGTATCTGTAGTAGTGTTTGAAAGTCTTAAAAAATAAATGTGACTAAGATACTCTATTTATAGTGGATTTAGTCTTAGGTAAGTACAACTTAGAAAGATTAAATCCAATATTAAAATGATAGCTTTGAGTGATGGTAAGTGTTAGACTATAGGCTTGGGGCTTAAGAAATCAGAAAATTTAAGGTACTACACTCAACATGTGACATTTTACCAAAAGGCAAAAAAATTTTCTTACTTTAGAAGTTTGACAAGTCTTCTTTGCCATTTTAGGAAAAGGTGTTTGCACAAATCTAGAGGCTTAGTCAAGTGGGTTTGTGACTCCAAAATTTCAGATTATTTTCAAGCTTTTGAAAATTCAAATGTTTAAGATTTAAAGTTTGCAAAGTTTTGACACTTAAAAACATTTGGTCGAGATTCCTCCTCCGTATGATAGTACCAGAAACCACAGTACAGCGTACTGTTGCATGGTTTTGCCATTACTTGACTTAAATGAGAATGTTACACTTACTCTTACATTTTTCGACTAAGGCTAGGAAAATATCATTGTCTTGACTTCCTTGATTAGCTTGATCATCTTGAATCATTGTTGAAAGTCCATTAGATTGCTTCAATCACTAATCATTTCAACTAAGAGCAAACAATCAAATAACAAAGGGACTTGGCATCATCAACCCAATGTGTTCTAACAAATTCCCCCTTTGATGATGACAAGTCCAAACATGTGTGATATTCCCCCTTAGCCCATGGTTAGTCGGTCTTTGGTCATTTCAACATAAACATAATTTATAAACATGATCAAGGTAGTCGAAAGGTGCAACATGCTTGGCTTAGGTAAAACTTCTAATCATGAAAGCTAAGACATAATTAAGGTGGACGTTAGCCTAAGAGTTAGAAGATCACACATAAGCATGGTTAATTACTTCCCCCTCTTGACATCATCAAGGGAGGAGAAAACATGTCCAAAAGTTGAGCAACACGATTTAAACACACACAAATAGTTCAAGCAAGATAAAAAACAAACATCCGAAAGTGCAAAATAGTCTTTAAAACACAACAAAGAGCCGAAGTTCAATAAGAGATAGACGGGTTAGAAAGGCATGAGCTTAGGAGGCATTCGGCTTGTTAGCCTGAAGACGTTCAAGTAGATATTCATTCATAGTGCGAAGATCACCCACCTCATCCCGTAACTTGCCCTGTTCTTTGACCAACCGATTGACAATTCCAAGAAGTTCATCCAACTTTGCTAGCACCACACCCAATTCAACAGTAGAACCCGCTGTAGAACCCGACTGATTTTTCCTTTCCAATTTCCCATCCTTAATCTCCAAGTTCATCCGAGAAAGAAGACCCGGTGTCATTTCATCACTCAATTTTTCAATTCCGGGGCTTCCCTTCAACACTAACCCCTCCTTCATAAAGATAATAGAGAGCCACATACCATAACGGACTACGGCATTTTTGTCAAAGTTGCCACTTTAAAATTCAGTGAACATCTCAAGAATTCGGTGAAACATAAGGCGAGGAAGGTTTATGGGTTTATGTTTGACAATGTGATGAATAAGGAGTATATCAAGGAGAGAGCATCTCCCACGGCTATTGTTGCTAGGGACTAGGTTGCGAAAAACAAGGTTAAAGATGAACCTAATGGGTGCGGTTAGTTCGAGGGCATAGATGTTGGTTGGGCCATTGTCATCATGAGGTCGAAGAACCTTCATGACTTGGGTAGAGGTGACCTCGTCAACTTCACCCCAATCACGTTTGGGAAAGGAGGTAAGCCCGACATCACATATTTCTAGATGGGCAGCAAGTTGGTCGATTGTAAGGACAAAGGGTTTCTGATTTATGTAGGCAGAAAGAGTTCCAGATGCAACATCTACTTTGACTGTTGCATAGAATTGGATGATTTCAGACAAGTACATGGGACTATACTTGTCCAACAAATTCACCCAACCCTGTGCATACATAGCTTCTTTGAAATATTTGAAAGCAAGAGAGGTGTCATACCAAGATTTCTTTCCTTTGAGTGACCTTGGGTTTTGGAGGGGATGCCTCCGGTGTCACATCATCATCACCGAAGATCTCAAGCATCTTTCGCCTGGACCGAGTTCTTGATGCGGGTTTCGAAAATAATGGGTCAAGCCCATCATCAAACACCTCCTTGGCATCACCATGATTCTCAACATCAATTACCTCTTCAACATGCGCCGCCTTTGTTGAATCAATTTTCGGATTTTCATCAATTTCTTCAACATTAGGACCGATTTCTCTTTCAACAGTGGAAGCCACAGTTACATCTACTTTACTCATCTCATCCTTCTCCAAACTTTCACTCACTAAATCTTTTAAAAGCACATCATTCTCATCATTCTTTTCCTTATCAACTGCATCATTTTCATCACCACTCTTCTCCTCCTTTTCCTTTTCTTTTGAATCTCCCTCATTCTCTTTTTCTTGATTTAATTTTTCCTCACTTTCTTTTGATTTTTCTTTGTCTCCTCTGATTTTTCTTCACTTTCATTACCCTCTTTTGATTTCTCACCTTCAAGTTCCCCCTCTTTCATCTCACTTGGTTGATCTTCTTTTTCATTTGTTTCGGCAACATCACTTAATGTTTGAATGCCTTCATCCCTTTTGGTTCCCTTAGAACCGGAGTCTTCTTCATCGGTGTCAAAGTCCACCTCAGCATCTAACTGTAGAGAGATAGGAGGATTCCTACTTCTACCTCCTCCGCCACGACCACCGCCTCTTTTGGCGGTTGTTTTCTTTCGTGCAACGGTTGGCTTGGCAGTAACAAGGATGGTCTCATTTGTTTTGGCAGCGGTTTTGGAAGCCATTTTCTTTTTGGTAATATATTTTGGGTTAAATGTATTTCTGAGTTGAAGAACCTCTTTTGAGAACCTTTGTTTTGGGGACATTTTAAGAGAGTGGAAAGGGAAAGGTGTTGACGGTTTGGAAATTCGAAAAAGGTGAGGGTTGGTTATTGTTTAGTGGGTAATAGGGAGTTTTAGTGTAGGAACATGGAAATAAATGAGGGGTTGGTGTAATTAACAAGATGAGTGGACGGTTGAGTGTTGAGAGAGTGAGGCTAGGGTGTAGACTTTAGGTATGATGGGACATAAAGTGGTTTTGGAGGCTCAATGCAAAAATCAGCTCAAGTGCACACGGACATTTGTTGATTTTATTTTGTTCGACATTTGCATGCATTCAACCATATTAGCTAAAATTAATTACATGTAAATCCTTCCTCTAATCAATCCTTGGAAAAAGTAATTTAATTTAGCGATATGTCACCTAATAAACCAATTTCCGACCGAAGTCTTTCGAATTGTTCTCTTTCTAACGGTTTTGTAAAAATGTCCGCAATTTGATTTTCCGTTTTACAAAAGCTTAAACATATATTACCTTTCTCAACTTGATCACGTAGAAAATGATGTCGTATGTCGATGTGTTTAATTCGTGAGTGTTGTATAGGATTCTTTGATATATTAATTGCACTAGTGTTGTCACAAAATATAGGGGTAGTCTCGAAAATAAGGCGATAATCATGCAATTGTTGACGTACCCAAAGAATTTGTGCACAACATAGAGCGGCACTCACATATTCACTTTCGGCCGTGGACAATGCAACGGTGTTTTGCTTCTTAGAAGCCCATGAAATGAGACACGGTCCTAGGAAAGTAGCAATGCCCGAAGTGCTTTTCCTATCCAATGTATCACCGGCATAGTCCGCGTCCGAAAAACCTACAAGATCAAGTTCGTAGTGAGTTGGGTACCAAAGATATAGCCCTTGTGTTCCAATCAAATACCTAAAAATCCGTTTGACGGCTTTGAAATGTGATTCCTTAGGATTTGCTTGGAAACCAGGGGCGAAGCCAGAATTCCAAATATGGGGTAGCGAAAAAATATACATCATAATCGTAAAATAAAGTAAAATTCATGGCGCGAAAGAATAAATTTAAGATGATTTCTAATTATGACAACCTAACACGAAAGAAACAAACAATAAACCGCGACAAAAACCTTATATTCAATTTTCTCATATTTTTTATCTCGTTTCAGTAGTAACTGAATGAGAGGGTCCCATTATATAAAATACAACTCAATTATCACAAATTCTCATTTGTGACGGCTGATATCCGTCATAAGCTTGTGACGGCTCAAATAAAACTCACATGGGAGGATAAAGACAAGTCATTTGTGATTTTGTGATTCCCTATGCATTCTACTTTTTGTATTCTCTACCCATGTGAGTGATACTTGACCCGTCACAAGTGAGACCTATTGCTCAATTATTAACATTAAATGATTTTTTTTTGTATATAAAATACACCGTCTTATCACGGTATAATACAATCTTATCTATAATTCGTGACCTTTTTTTTATTGCTAAGATCAATCATTCAAATTTTTATCTTCTTAGAAAACTACCAAGGCCAAAAAAAAATTCAAGTGATTCAATAGAGAAAAAAGAAGAATCTAGTACAAGACATCAATAATTAGAAAATTTTAGAAAAATAATAATCAATTAAAGAAAAAAAGGCAAGTATAAAATAATTATAAATCAGGTATAAAATTATTATCTTAAAAATGGATTTTAATGAATTTGTTTGAGATTTCCAATCAATTAAGAAACATTTAATGAGAGTGGTGAGAAAAAGTCGAAAACAATGAAAAAAAAGGATGGATGTGGGTTTCGAACACGCGACTTGCTGCTTGAGAATTTCTTAACCTTACCACTGGAACACACGCACTTTATTGTTATTATTGCGCTGTTCTTTGTAATTATCCTATTATTATGACAGTTGGGGTAGCAGGAAATCGATTTCTCAATTATTATTTTTTTGCTTGGGGTAGCGGCGGCCACCCTTTGCCACCGCCTGGCTTCGCCCCTGTTGGAAACGGGCACAAGCACACACACTAAATTGTATGTCGGGTCGACTAGCGGTTAAATAGAGTAAGGAACCGATCATACCTCGATACACCTTTTCACTAATGCTCTTACCATTTTCGTCCTTGTCAAGTTTGACTTTAGGCATCATTGGTGTAGGCATAGGATTAGAATTAGTCAACCCAAACTTACTTAGCATTTCTTTTAAGTACTTTTGTTGATGAATCATTGTTCCATTTTCACATTGTTTGATTTGAAGACCAAGAAAAAATCCAAGTTCTCCCATCATACTCATTTCAAATTCGGAAATCATTAAATCAGAAAAGTACTTATAAAGAACATTGTTAGTTGCTCCAAAAATAATGTCATCGACATATACTTGCACAAGCAACAGTTCATCTCCTTGTGACTTGATAAACAACGTTTTATCCACGGACCCACGTATGAAACCATTTTGCAATAGAAACTTTGAAAGCCTATCATACCAAGCTCTAGGAGCCTGTTTTAAACTATAGAGTGCTTTATCAAGTTTAAAAACGTGGTTGGGAAATTCGTTGTTTATAAAGCCCGGAGGTTGTTCAACAAACACTTCTTCATCAAGGTATCCATTTAAAAATGCGGTTTTGACATCCATTTGAAAAAGCTTTATACCTTGAAAAGACGCAAAAGCTACAAGCATTCGTATGGCTTCAAGCCTAGCTACCGGTGCAAAGGTTTCATCGTAATCAATTCCTTCTTGTTGGTTAAAACCTTGCACCACTAGTCTAGCTTTATTCCTTACGATTTCTCCAACATCATCTAGCTTGTTGCGAAAGACCCACCGTGTACCAATTACAGTACGTTGGGAGGGCCTAGGGACAAGATGTCATACCTTGTTCCTTTCGAATTGCTCCAATTCCTCTTGCATTGTAATCACCCAGCATTCATCAGTCAAGGCTACTGTGATATGGTCTGGTTCAATTTTTGAGATGAAAGCATTGTGTGCACAGAAATTTTGAAGCGATGATCTGGTTTTTATTCCAGAAGTTAAGTCACTGGTTAGATTTGATAAAGGATGCGAGCTTTGGTGTTTCCATTTTTTGGGAATAAGTGAGTTAGAGGATTCGGTTTGTTCGTCTGGAACAGTAGAGGGGACTGTAGCATGAGGATTGTTTGAAGGAGGTGATTGTGGTTCATTTATGTTTAGATTGGGCTGTTCTTCACCATCCTTGTTCCCCCTGGATGAGGTAGCATCGTCTTGTGTAGGAGGACGATTAGTTCCCCCTGAATTTTGGACATCCTTCTCATGCAACAGTGGCTCCAACTGTTGCTCAGCCTCTTCTACCACTTGATCCATATCATGTCGTGTCATACCAATCTCAAAATCATCATCATATTCATCATCCTCATCATCAACCTGTGTGTTCGACACAAAAAGACTAGATTCGTCAAATATTACATGAACGCTTTCTTCCATTTTCATAGTCCTTTTGTTATAAACCTTATAGGCTTTACTATGATCGGAATAACCAACAAAAACTCCTTCATCACTACGAGCATCAAATTTGCCAAGGTTGTCTTTTCCATTATTGTGCACAAAGCATTTTAAATGTGAAAGATTAGGTTTTCTTCCTCGTAGTAGTTCATAGGGAGTTTTCTCAATGATTTTTCTAATTATGACACGGTTGTAAATATAACAAGATGTGTTTACGGCTTCGGCCCAAAAATTATTAGGAACTTTAGAGCTAATGAGCATGGTTCTAGCCATATTTTCAAGAGTTCGATTCATTCGTTCCACAACCCCATTTTGTTGTGGGGTTCTTGCGGCCGAGAAGTTATGACTAACACCATTCTCATTACAATAAGACTCAAATGACAAGTTCTCAAACTCGGTTCCATGGTCGGATCTCAATGAGACAAGTTTATAACCAAATTTGTATTGAACCTTTTTGACCCAAATTAAGAACTCATCAAATGTTTGATCCTTAGAACTTAAGAAGAGAAGCCAAACAAATCTTGTGAAGTCATCTACAATGACACAAATAAAACGATTTCCACCTTTACTCACAACTCGCATGAGACCACATAAATCAATATGAATGAGTTCAAGAGGTAAGAAAGTGCTAACAACCTTTTTGGATTTAAAAGAGCATTTAACTTGTTTTCCTTTGACACAATCATCGCAAAGTGATTTAAATTCAAACTTAATGTTAGGAATGCCGTCAACTAGATCAAGTCTCTTGAGGGTGTTAAGTGTCTTAGCATTTACATGACCAAGTCGTTTGTGCCAAAGCCAAGGGTCGTTCTTTTGAACACTCATGCATGATAGTGATTGACCCGACAATGAATATAAGTTAGTCATGTAGACATCTTTGACACGTTTACCTTCAAGTATGAGTTCTCTAGTTTTTCCATTGATGATTCTACATTCACTAGCAAGAAATTCAACAATATTACCTCGATCACATAGTTGTGAAATGCTCAAGAGATTGTGTTTCAAACCTTTGACAAGCAACACTTTGTCCACGCATGATGACTTTGACTTACCAACTTTTCCAATACCAATGATTTCACCTTTCTTGTTGTCGCCAAAAGTCACCATGCCACCATCATAGGCTTCTAGCGAGAGGAATTGGTTTTCATCTCCCGTCATGTGACGAGAGCATCCACTGTCTAAGTACCAATTGCTGCTGCCCCTCACTAATGCCTATAAGAAATCAAACATTTAGTTTAGGAACCCAAACAAGTTTGGGCTCCTTCTTGACAACGACCTTTTTGACTTCCTCTTTTTTGATCCACACTTGTTTAGCATTTTTAGTGTTTCTTTCTAAGTCACGGACTCTTTTTTCACAACCATTAAACTCATGACCTGTTTTGCCACAATAGTTACAAATGATGTACTCAGGAAGTCCAGCATTCTTTGCAAATTTTTCATATTCTTGTGATTGTTTCAAGAGAAACTCCAAAACATTCTGACTTCCTTCCCATTTTAAGTAGAACATCTTAGCCTCATCTAGCTCTTTAGTCAATGTTTCGATTTTAGCAAGATGATTAAGATTCAATTTACCTAAATTGTCGAAAGGTTGTTTTGCAAGTCTTGCTTCATCACTAAGTAACATCCCAATTTGTTCCAATTGTTTATTATCCCTTTGACATAATTTGAGGTCAGCTAGAAGAGTGTCACGTTCCTTAGTCAAAGAAGACACTAATTTCGTGAGAGTATCTACTTCTTTTCTCGACTCAGATGCCACAGTAGAGACCTCTGTGGCATGAGTCTGTTCAGTTCTTTTTAACATCTCAATTTGAGCAAGAAGGTCATCATTTGTTTTTTGAGCTCGTTCTAAGGCACTTTTGACATGACTAGACTCATCATTTAACATTTCAGCAATCTTAACAAGATCATCCTTTTCGTTGTCACGAGTTGCTAAGTCAATCAAAAGTTGGTCACGTTCTTGAGTTAGTGACGACACATTTTCTTTGTTAGAACTGGATGCAACAGTGCAGGGATCTGTTACACCGGTTTCATCGACTTTGTTGGCTAAAAACAAATTTTGTTTTCGAAGCTTTTTGATTTCTTTCTCAAGACTCAATATGGAACTAGGTTGATCATTCTCATTTAGACTTTCTTTTAGGACGACATTTTCCTCAACTATGTCCTCGATTTCAATTTGCATAACTTCTAACTTATTAGTTTGGACACGACATTTATCAATAAATTGATCTAGGAGGAGACAAACTTTGTCTTTAGAGAAAGATCAAACCTTTTTCTTGAGCTTAATTACCTCATGGTCTGAATTAGAGTCTGAGTTCGCGGAGTGAGCCATAAGACACTTGATGTCATCTTTCTTAGATGATTTGGAAACATTTTTTGAGGAACTAGATGAGATGCTAAGTTTGGCGTCTAATTCATCCTCAAGGACATCGTCCTCTTCAGAATCAGACATGCCCCAAATAGCAGTCATTACTTTGTTTTTGTAATCACGTTTTGCAAAGTCACGTTTTTCCTTAGATTTGATATCGTTCCACTTTGGGCATTCTTTGATTTGGTGACCTTTGTCACCACATTTAAAGCAACCAACAGTGGAGTTAGATCTTCTCTTAGGAAAACGGCGTTTATTAGAGTTGTTGCTATACCTTTGAGAGTTTCGACCATTTATCATGCCAACAATGTTTTTAGTGAACATTGCAAACTCATCATCTTCATCCTCCTCATCACTTGAGAGAGCATTAAGAGCGAGTCCTTTCCCTTTAGAGCTTTCACTAGAACACTTCATGAGAGTTAACACATGAGCCATAAGTGAGCCCATAAGTTCATCAAGGGTGAGCAAAGAAAGGTCCTTAGCTTCCTCAATAGCCGTAACCTTCGGTTGCCACCTTTCAGTTAGGCTACGAAGGATTTTGCGGACTCAATCCTCGGATTGAAAACTCCTACCTAAACTCTTAAGGTCATTGACAATACTAGAAAAACGTGAAGACAAACTATTAATTGACTCATCTCGTTCCATATTGAACATCTCATATTGTTGCATGAGAAGATCAATACGGTATTTCTTGACTTGTGACGTTCCCTCATAAGCAAGGCTTAGGGTGTCCCAAATCTCTTTGGCCGAAGCACATCCAGATATACGATTAATCTCTTGGTCACCGATCCCATATTGAAGAATGGACATGGCCTTAGAGTTTTTCTCGATTTTCTTATAGTCGGCCTCAACATACTTATCCTCACTTTTCAAGGAACTAGTGCCATCAGCATTAGTCACTTCGATTTTGAGGGGACCCTTTTGAATGATTAACCAACATTCATAGTCCGCACTTTTGACATAGTGCTCCATGCGATGTTTCCACCAGGCATAGTTTTCTCCCTTGAAAATGGGATACTTAGTGTGTTTTGAATTGTCCATAACTATAGGATCAACTCTTTGGATTTAACCAATATCAAGAGCACAAGGCTCTGATACCAATTGAAGAGTTAAGAACGATTAACACCTAAGAGGAGGAGGGGGTGAATTAGGTGTACCTTTTAAAATTTTTATCATTAACTTAGTTAATTAATTACTTTAAGCTAAGAATATTGAAGTACAAGACTTGAGACACTTAATTGAATGTAAGTTCACAAGAAGGTACAACAGTTCTATGTCACAGTATAGGTGACTGTGACACAGAACTTGATTAGGTACATGCGAGAAATAGCAAAGTGGAAGAACGTAAAAGTAAATGAACAAACAAACGACATTTTAAAAATTGGTTCAGCCTCTACTCCGAGGCCTACGTCCAACTATTATTTTATTGCTTGTTTAGAAATTTACTTAAACTTACTAAACCCCTTACAATGAAAATAACTCGCCAACCTACTCCGGTTGCACTCAAACTTAAAGCTACTCCGATCCAAAAGTTTATGGGTTCTATCTCAAGGTGTTACAGAATCTTGAATCTCAAGGGTTCACTAAATGAACATGGAGATCACAATGAAGATCTAACACGAGAATCATGGAACAAACTCATTATGTCACAAAGACAAATGAATCGATACTTGGAGGTTTTACAACTTTTCAAAACAATTTGAAGACTTTAAAATCAGAAAAACGTTTTGCAAACACTTGAAGAACAAAACTTTAAATGCACAAATGATTTGCAAGGTTTTTACAATAAATGCTTTGGAAGTCTTAAGAAATAAATGTGACTAAGACACTCTATTTATAGTGGATTTAGTCTTAGGTAAGTACAACTTAGAAAGATTAAATCCAATATTAAAATGATAGCTTTGAGTGATGATAAGTGTTAGACTATAGGCTTGGGGCTTAAGAAATCAGAAAACTTAAGCTACTACACTCAACATGTGACATTTACCAAAATGGCAAAAAGCTTTTCTTACTTTAGAAGTTTGACAAGTCTTCTTTGCCATTTTAGGAAAAGGTGTTTGCACAAATCTAGAGGCTTAGTCAAGTGGGTTTGTGACTCCAAAATTTCAGATTATTTTCAAGCTTTTGAAAATTCAAATGTTTAAGATTTAAAGTTTGCAAAGTTTTGACACTTAAAAACACTTGGTCGAGATTCCTCCTCCGTATGATAGTACCAGAACACAGTACAGCGTACTGTTGCATGGTTTTGCCATTACTTGACTTAAATGAGAATGTTACACTTACTCTTACATTTTTCGACTAAGGCTAGGAAAATATCATTGTCTTGACTTCCTTGATTAGCTTGATCATCTTGAATCATTGTTGAAAGTCCATTAGATTGCTTCAATCACTAATCATTTCAACTAAGAGCAAACAATCAAATAACAAAGGGACTTGGCATCATCAACCCAATGTGTTCTAACATAATGAATCGTCAAGTAACGAGAGCTATCCAAAAACCTTATCAACCTAACTTTCGTTTACTCGAAATACGTGACATTTTTCGATCCATTTTGGCATGCATGCATTTTTCTTCACCTATAAAAACCCTCCTTACGTTCCTAATTCTTCATTCATTTCCTTCATCATATTTCTTCTTCTTCATTGTTCCATTCACGGAGTTTGAAGATGAAGAGTTCTAGGATCATCAATCTTCTTTGCTTCTTTACCATCTTATTCTCTCTTCTCTTTGCCTTCGTCACGCCTACATTGTTATTTCAGGTAATACACTATTCAACTTCTGTTAGTATTTGCAATGGTGGTGAGCTGAGGTTCAAAGCTAGAGGAATGAACTAGGTACATCTTCCTCTGTCCCAATCATTTATTTACCTTTTTATTTGCTGTGAGTAGTATATTTTAATCAAAACTAAACAAGATGAGACAGTTTACTAGAAAAAATCTCTTTATTATTCATAAATTATTCTCATTTGAAATTCAATATGTTGGGTTAACTAGATTAATTTATTTTTGTTGGTTGAGGAAATAGTTACATTAATTCTGCATTGTAATGTGTAGGGATTCAATTAGGAGTCATACCATATGCAAGGAGGACTTTACAATTCTTTGGTAAACTCGGTTGATGATTTGGCTAGAGCTGGAGTCACCCATGTCTGGCTTCCTCCCCCTTCTCATTCTGTTTCTCCTCAAGGTATATATTTTTAGTCTTCCAAATTACCGACTCAATCATTTGTTTACCTTCTCGGACAACTTTGATTTTATGTTAGAGAATTGCACTCGAGAGTCGAGACATTTGTTTAAACTAAACTAACTCATATTTGTCTTGAATTTCAGGATATTTGTCTGGTAGATTATATGATCTTGACGCCTCAAGGTATGGACATGAGACCGAGTTGAAGAACTTTATCAACTCCTTACATCAAAAAGGGATCAAATCGGTAGTTGATATCGTAATAAATCATAGATGTGCTGACAAGCAAGATGGAAGGGGAATCTATTGCATCTTTGAAGGAGGCACGCCCGATGATCGTCTAGATTGGGGTCCATGGGCCATATGTAGGGACGACACTCAATACTCAGATGGTAGCGGGAATTTAGACACTGGAGCGGCTCCAGATATCGATCACCTTAACCCAAGAGTCCAAAAAGAGCTAATCGATTGGATGAATTGGTTGAAGACCGAAATTGGATTTGATAGTGGATGGAGATTTGATTTTGTCAAGGGATATGCACCTAGCATTACCAAACTTTACATGCAACAAACTTCACCTAATTTCGCCGTTGGTGAGTTATGGGACTCGGCTATACACTATGACCCGGATGGTAAGCCCGACTACAACCAAGACGGGCCTAGGAATGAGTTAGCCGGGTGGGTCCAAGCCGCAGGTGGAGGTGTTATTAATGCCTTTGATTTCACTACTAAAGGTATTCTTCAAGCGGCCGTTGAAGGAGAATTATGGAGATTAAAAGACCCAAGTGGTAGGCCTAGTGGACTTATTGGAATTATGCCTAAAAATGCAAAGAACCTTTATCGATAACCATGATACCGGATCCACTCAAAGACTATGGGCATTCCCCTCCGATAAAGTTATGCAAGGCTACGCATATATTCTCACGCACCCTGGAACCCCATCTATCGTAAGTCACTTGATAGTTGATGATGCCCTAATATATATGCACTTACTATTTGACAAACATTTAATTACCAATAAACTCCAATTCACTTACTGTTTTCGTTTTGCGCTCTATGATCATTTCTTTGAATGGGGTTTGAAGGAAGAAATTATACGATTGAGTTCGATGAAGGACGAGAAATGGTATTTCGAAGCAAGTAATGTCAATATAATGGCAAAATAATGCCGATCTCTACGTTGCAATGATCGATGGAAAGATTATAGTGAAGCTCGGAACCAGAAATGACCTTGGCAATCTCATTCCATCAAACTTCAAAGTTGCTACCTATGGAGCTAATTATTGCGTGTGGGAGAAACAAGGTTAAAATCACATGAACGAGAAAGATGTAAGAAGTCCTATTGTTCCTAAAAATTAGTAGTTACGAGTATAATATTCAATAATAAAACTAATATGGCGATTTAAAAACTCGCTATTGTATTGTACCACTAAGAAAAGGTATCATTCTTGTCCTCATAATGAGAGGATTAATTAGGGCCATGTGTTGTACTTAGCTTACCACTTAGGCTACTAAATATGTTGATTGTAACCTTATTTATAATAATGCAGAGGAATTGTTGTCAAAGAATTACGATTTTAGCATTTTCGACGAGGCTAATTTTCTTTTATTTCGTCAACTGATTATTTGCCAATGAAAATTAAGGAGGTTCGTCAATCTCGTCCTCTACTACAATGATATTGTAAGAATAGGCTATTATTTCATGCATTATGCATAGCTAAGTTGATGAACGAATGTAAGAGAAGCCTCCATCTAACAGATTAAGTACGCCTTCTTACGGCTATATTCGCATTGATCATCGTAGCCTTGTTGCAATGAATATACAACATCAAAATTACTCTTTAACAATTTTATCTGTTGATGTAAGAAAGCTTCAATATTTGCTGTTGGACAATAATGTAAAGGCTGAAGGCTGAAAACACAATTAACGACATTAAAATTATCGACATTGCACTTGAATTGCTGGAAGCTCCGTTGAAGGAGCTCCTCTAAAAATTAACGTATGCCATCAGAAAGCAACGAAGCACACGGTATTCTTTAGTAAAAGGCGAAAGAATAGTTCGCTTTGTGCTCAATGCATGGCTGCGTGATTTTTTCAATGTTGAAGAATGCCACTTTATACTTAGCTCTTACCTTGATCAATGTTTCTTCATCAATGTGGGATTAATATCTTATATATGTTTTTTTTTTCTCACTCCCCTTCGAATTTAACAAATTAAACACGCCTTCTTACGGCTATCGTCTTTGCATTGATCATATCCTTGTTGCAATTTCCTCTTCACCATCTCCGCCCTTTCAGCGTACGACAATTTGTATACTTCATTCAATCTCCTCTTTTCATTCAATTCATCCCGTTTCTTCGACAACTCCAAATTTCCATTGTTACCCTTGATGCCGCCATACCCTTGAGAATTTCTTTTTACGCCTCTGTCTTTGACACAACTTGAGGTACGCTTTACGTTAGACATCAGTGGCTTCCTAACACCATTAGGTATAACTTTCTTGATCATAGTCTCGCTACGACGAGATGGATTAGGGGCATCATCCAACCCTATTACGCATATCTTTTGCCGGCTATCTTTAGCTTGATTGTATCTTTCTTGCATCTTTCGAGTTGAATTCTCCAATCGTTGAGCATACGACAATTGCACCTTAGTATTTTCATTATCTTTCAGCTTCATTAATCTCGTAGTAGTAGTATTCATGTCTAAGTTATCTTTTTCTTTCACTTTCTCCATGATGACGATCTTGATGAACTCTCTGATTTTAGTGTTGTTTATGTATAATTTGCAATTGTTTTTAAGTGAAAGATTATGAAAATATGAAATTACATCAGTCTATATATATGCTTTGTTACTTGGGCGAGGAGTTCTTGTTACCGACAACAAGGAAGTCCTAAAGGAACTAGGTAAGTAAAAATCAGTTGAATTTTTTTTGGAAATTATTAGGGTTGTATAATTTGTTGGCGTGAATAAAATAATTACTCCGTATTTCACATTAATAAATTTACACTTGGGACAAAGTCAATCACGCGTATACTACTAGTGCTTGAATTTTGTTAGTTTTTACTTTTTAATAATCCAAAATAAAATATAATTTAAAAAATTAATCAATGTTAACTCAATTAATTAACACCCAACTCGATAAAATTATGACATGAAACTCACATGATGTGGGATTTACGTATTTTGATCTCTACTCAACCTGAATTAAGCAAATCAAATTAAGTTAGTCAAATGAAATGACCTCGATATATCAAATCAAAACAAAACCAAAATAAAAGTTACCTTCGAGGCTTCGATGACATCTATTTGAAATAACTCAAAAATGACCATTTAGCAATACAAATACTTGTGTAAGATGGCCTTATACAAATTTATTGTAAAGCAGATTTTCTTAGTAATCACTTTTACCGATAAATAGGCTAGAATTGTGATTGAATCCGTTTTACAATTATATTAATATAAAACCGTCTTACACAAGAGTAACTCTTTACCAAAGTTAGTTAAAATTATACTCCGTGTTTATCAAGCTAAGTCAATGGTCTAGGCCAGTGAATGAAAACGCCGTTGAGAATCACATCATTATACATCAAAAAACAAAACTAAAATAGCTTGTTATTGGAAAAACCCTATTTATAATACAACAACAACATCAGAGCCTTAGTCCTAAAATGATTGGAGAGCCGTCATGGATGATCGCACACTAAAAAGCGAAATTACAGAAAAGGAAAAGTGGAAAAACAAAAATGGGAGGTGAAAATAATACAAAAGTCAAGTTAAACTTACATGCTTTAAAATTGAAGCCCGAATATTTTTTTGAGAAAATTACAAATAACCACCACGTATTTGCGTATTTTTACAAATAACCACCATGTATTTGCACTTTTACAAATAACCCCAAGCTCTTATCTAAACTCCCCAATCACCACTGTATATCTGCCCCGACACCTATTTTTCTTATTTCCCGACTCGTTAAGTAACATTTTACGTAATATGCCCATTATACCCCTCCCTCTATTACTCCTAGACATACCAATGTCATTAGCTTCTTTGTAAAAATCATCAGCAATACTCCCTAACTTGTGAAACACTGCACCCTAAATCCCCAAACTGTTGAAGCTCTCTCGATCTATATCTCTCACTTTCTCTAACTTTATCACAGATCGACAATTAGGATTGCAGTGCTAAAATGAACCGAATTAGCAAAACTCGGTGATGTCAATAAGGTGGTGGTTGCAGTGCTGCCAAGGAATCTTCATCGGCAACGATTGTATGTTTAATGGACTCGGTGGTGCTCGGAGTTGCAGCTCGGTGCTTCGACCATGGTGGTCGAGTACCGAGCAGGTTGGTGATTGTGAGATGAGGTGTGGCGGGTTCGGTGTCGAATCGATGTTGCTGGCTCCAGTAGATATGCGTGAGCCACAATGGCTTGCTGAAATATGGTGTGTAAAGGTTGATTGATTATGGTCTATGAAAGGTGAAAGATTGAAAGGTGAACATTAATTTGATGGTGATTTGCTATTTCTGGCAATTTGGGGATTCTTAAGTTTGGGAGTAATGGGGAAGGGTATTATGGGCATTTTACGTAAAACATTACTTAACGAGTCGGGAATAAAAAAAAACAAGTGTCGAGGCAGATATACAGCACAAATAGGATTATACATCCAGTTGTATCATAAGCATTGTACAACTAAGGTATAAGAATCCGAGCTTATATGTATTCTTTCTGAGCTAATTCAAAGTTTATGTTTTTAGTGTGTAAATGGATGAGCTTAATACTTTCTAATAAAGCTCATATTTTTTAGCATAAGCTCAGATACTTTATCACAAAGCTAAGATTCTAACCGTACAACATATACAATTGGTTGTATAGTCCATGAATTGGATATACAGTGGTGATTGGGGAGTTTAGATAAAAGTTTGGGGGTTATTTGTAAAATTGTAAATACATGGTGGTTATTTGTAAAAATACGCAAATATGTGGTGGTTATTTGTATTTTTTTTTATAAAAACTTAGAATTTAAATCAAGAATAAAGATTAAAACGGTTTTTGAAAATCGAAGTAAAGCTTAATCGTCGGGCCGACAAACCTTAAAAATACACTAATAAGTATTATTATATAAGAAATTTTTTGTTAAAAACGTGTAATAAATCCAATAATTCTGAGAAATTATTATTGTATTAAGATAATTTCGACTTTAGCATCTACCACTACTAGGTTAATTTTCTTTTGCCTTGTCAAGGGATTATTTAACACCGGTACATTATTACATAAAAGTTGTAATTTATTTATTTATTTAATTTTAGGTGTCCCACTCAATTGTTTTACCTTTCGATTTTAGGAATACTTTTGACGAATAACTAGTTTTGTGACCCGTGAAATTCACGGGTTCGGTTTAAGGATCGTTCATGCATTTTCCCCTTTAGTTTTTGATGACTTTTCCATTTTTCATTCGTGGTCTATCTCTATAACTATTTTAGCCGTTCATATTTAGGTATGTTTTACTGAGCTAGAAAATGAGTCGTTTTTATGAATCGATAATAAAAATAAAGTTGACATGAGACCCTCCACGATATCTCATACTAAAATACTCATTTTATAAAAGTAAAACATTGGGCTTTTAAAGAGGGTGGTGAATTTGAATTTATGGCAAATTAATGAAAGAATCTATATCTATATCTATATAATAACATAAAAAGACATTTTGAGCCTCAACTGAAGTGCCACGTGTCACACCTTAGCTTCTTGCCACCTATAACATAAAAAAGGCATCTTGAGCCTCCATTGAAGTGTCACGTGTCACACCTTAGCTTCTTGCCACCTATCATAATATTAATATACCTCCACAACTTATATCAAAAATTAAATTGCTATCATTATAGCATGAACTTAAGTTTTGTACTTTTGCTTTTAATGTGTCTTGAATTCCCTCAAGACCCTAACTCTTAGGCTCCCCATGATAACACTCTTTAATCTACATAGTATAAAAGTTGGGTTTTTTCCTGGCTTTCTATTGGCTCCCCTATTCTAGGAATAAAAATATTATTCTAAAGGTGGTCCCTACCATTATTACCTTAACTTTAATTGTGATTTCATTTCATTTTCTAAGAATTTAAGAGAACAATTTTTTTAAGCAAATAATAGAGTAAATATGAAAATTATAAACATTTACCTCTTAAAAGGTCTGATACCAGCACTAAAAAATTATTTATGTAAAAAATATTTATAGAAAAAACAAATAATATGACCATAATTATAAATAATAATAAAAAAGTAAAATCAAAACTAAAAACAGAATAATAAAATTTATTTTTTACATGCATGTTGGTATTCAATGTTATCAAATATGAATCCTAACATGCATGGAGTTTAAATTTTCCTCCATAAGAAGCAAATACTTGATATCCACAAAAAAAAAAAAAAAAATTTTACTCTGTAAGAGTTGCATAAGTAAAACTTTATATTATAGGGCATATATGATAGACAACCAAACATTAACAAACGTATAGATTGGATCAAATACTTAAATTATATGATACATATAAATTGAGACATTAGAGACAAAAGACTTGAAAAGAGAATTTGGTATTTGCATAAATGAATTTGGAGTTTTTTACCAATTAGCTGAACAAAAGACTTGAAAAGAGAATTTTGGAAACAAATACTACGTACTAATGTACTTAGGGGCGGCCAATGAATTTGAGAGGCCCTGTTCAAAATGTCAATTTGGGGCCCTAAATCGACCCGTAATTTGATCAATTTCATGAATACAGACACAATTCATACCTTTAAATAGCGTAAAATATACACAATAATGACAATCTAATATGATTTTCAACTCATATAATAATTGAAGAATCACATATGTACCCCTGATTTGGGGCGATAATTTCAACGAAAAAGCAACCCTAAATTTGTTTAGATTTACTACACGTCGATCGATAAATGATTTTGAAGTTTAGAGTTTAAGGGTTATAGTGCAACCAAAAAAATTGCAAAGAAATAATTCCTAACCATGGGAGTAGATCGTAGGAAACAAAAAATTTAGAACAATGGAGGATATATGATGGAGATTAGAGAAAGAAGGCAAAAAAAGAAAAAAAAAAAAAAGAAAAAAAAACTTAGTAAATTTCACTCTCTCACGTAAATATGTAATTAATGCCATTGAATTAGGGAAGCGAATGGGTATTAACGGTATAGATAATGTAGCATATTACGGCTATAGAAACAATTAATTTCCAAAGAATCAAATAAAAATGAACTATTAAATTTTTGGGCCCCCTATACCATTGGGCCCCGGTGCAAAGAGCTGAATCGCTCGCCCTTTGGACCACCCCTGAATGTACTATGTTGCTTGCGGAGCACAAAAAATGAAGAATGGGTTGTTTAGGGGATGAATGAACTAGGGCTTACACAAAAAATACTAGGTTTACTTTGTATTGTGTAGATCACTTTTATAGGTAGCTAAATAGATTTAATGAGCTAATGAGCTTAAATAAAAAGTTATTTATACTTACTTCGTATTTACTAGACTTTGCAAATACTGTGTGGGTCAAGCATTTGGTTTATATTTTGGGTAGATTGGATTAGATAGGCTCATATAATAAACTAGATTAGGCTTATCTAGACCCGCTAAATCGATCAAGCAGACGAATATGGATTCGATCATTCCAGGTTTGGATAAAATATGGGAGGGGTCAATTTCTGATTTGTAAAATACGTGTGTCATTTATGGTTCGGGCTTATTTCAGGTTTGTAAAGTACGGGTTTATACACGTTCGGGTAAATATGAATTGAGCAAACTTCGGGTTTATAAGGGTTTCAGGTAAACGAGTCATATTATTGCAGTTTTACAAAGGTCATAAAAATATAGTTATTCTTAATTTTTATAGTTATGTAGTTTAACACTCCGTATAAAAAAATAGTAAGAAAACCGATTTTTTGTCTATACTACATTGCTATATTTATCGGTTGTTAGATGTATGTGATAAAACGTTACTATATTTATATTGTAACTATTTGAGCAATTGATGATCATTTCTTTAATAGTACCGATGTTTGGAGGTGATTAATTATGTAATCACGCTCATTTATATGCCTGATCGCGATCGCGCTAAAAAATGTAAAATGACGCTTGCGTGACTTAATCACGCTTATCTATATGCTCATATTTTTAATAATAGTGTGTTATTACGACCCGTGCATTTTTTGCACGGGTTTAAAACTAGTATTGTGTATTAACATGCCATTAAGAGAGAATTAGGATGCATTTGTAACTTGTAAGGATTGATTTTACCAAATCCTGACTATTGAAATTCTCTTTCCCATATGTATTCTTCATTTTCTAATCCTAAACTTGGAGTCAATTTTCCTACTCTCCCAATTTTTTTGACACCTATGTCCATGTCCAACTCTTTATGGATGTACAAATGGGTAAGTTCTATTTATTTGTTCCTTTTAATATTTATTTGCTTGGAATTTACCTATCTTTCTTAATTGATTCATGTCCATGGTTATTGTTTGATCCAATCTCTTATCTGGTTGGGTTTGTTTTGTCTAATTATTGTAATTTTCACACTAAGGCTCTGTTTGGCAAAACTACCTGAAAAGGTAGCTGAAATCTGAAAAGGTAGCTGAAAACTAGAAAGCTAACTGAAACCTGAAAAGGTAACTGATAAGGTAGTAAAATTAGAGCCGATAAGGTAAAATCGATTATATAAAAATGTGTTTGTCAAACTAGCTGAAAAGGTAGCTGATTTTGATAATATGACGTAAAAGGATATTAAAATTATTTAATATTATAGAATAAAGGGGTGCAAAATGGAAAATAAGTCATTTCAGGTACCTGATTTCTCAAATGCTACCCGAGGTAGCATTTCATTTCAGGTATCTTATTTGACCAAATAAGTTACTTGCCAAACATTTGCAAAAAAATCAGGTAGCTGAAATTTTGGTTAAATAAGCTACTTTGGTCAAATAAGCTACCTGAAGTGTCGTGCCAAACAGAGCCTAAGGCTTATAACTATTGCCTATTTAGAGATGTGTATGTGTAATGAAATTGTTTTTTATAGGCTCAGGCCTGTCTTTGACCTTGTGCGGCCCGTGCGGTTGCACAGGGCCCCCAAAATTTTGGCCCAAAGTTACTAAGAAAGGGCTCCTTCGGTAAACAAAAAATTCAGGAAAACTATGGCCCAAAACAAAGCCTTGGCCCGCGAGATATGTCATGTTGTCAACAATCCATTGCATTAATGTCTATGCCTAATTAGTAATTATTAATTCCTTCCTCTTTCCAAGAATATTAATTGTCCTTTTAATGCAATATATCCTTAAATAAAAAAACGTGTATTCCAAGTTTCATTTTCTAGACTTGCTCATTAATTTAAGATGAAACTATTTCCAAACAATTTTCCGAAGAAACTCACGGATGTGAAGTTGTGCGCAATTAATTTCAACCATGGTTATAATATAAGATAGATTTTTTTTTTTTACTTTCAAGTTTCAATATGTAAGAATTGCTTTATTTTAGTCTATTATTTTTCGATTTTGATATTTAATGTTTTACTATGAAATTTTTTATAATTGTTTATGATTTTCTTGTATGAACATAAGCAAAGTTTGCTATCTTAAATTTATACGATCAAATTTTTATTAATATTGTTTAAAGATCGAGTATATGAATTTGTGGAATATTAGACCAAATAATAAAAAATTATTCGATTAACTTCATTTTTTACAATTATATATTAGTAGGGCTCCAATTTTTGATTTCGCACAGGGGCCCCCAAATCTCCAAGACGGCCCTGTATAGGCTATATATTCAGGAGAAGTTTGTTTATCCGAGTTTTGTAGAATTTATACGTGTTTGTTTAGTGATGATAATTGTCCTAATAATGTACCACTATGTATTGTAGGTTGTTAACGTAAACAAGTAAATGACTTTTGCAGGACATCATTGAATCTCAAATAACAACATATATTTGCTACAATATGTCTTCATGAATATCACTTCTTTGTGGCATATCTGACAAAGCAAAACATACACTTTTTTTCTAATGCAATATTTTTTTTTTGTAAACAGATATATGAGAGTATGAGACGTAGCATGGAGTAATATTCTCTTAATGATGACTTGCAAATTAGAGATAGCAACAACTTTCATATTTTTTTCATTTTTATAAAACCTCATGTGTCCCTTTGATATTTTAGTATAGATCGCTTCCGCCTTTTGGTACTCACGCGTTTTTGTCGCCGAGCTCATAAAGCATCTTTTCTCCTATCCCGCGGGACATTACTTTTAATAAAAAAAATGATGTCCATAACAAGCCTGTGATTTTCACGGGAGACAGAATTAGTTAAAAGTTAGAAAAGATGGAAAGACACACAAACCATTTGTGTAGGGTTCTAACTATTGCAATATTATGATAGGGAAATTGAAAGGATGAGTTGTGGTTTATTCAGTAGGAGATAACCTATTGTGAAAGTGTAAGAGTTAAGCTCTAACTTTTCATTAATTTGTTGGCGTAAATTTTTTTTACTACTTTTTGTAGTAGCTTGATATTCAGTTATTTACGAATTTGCATCATTCTTTAGTATTTTTTTTTTTATTGTAACCTATTATTTTGTTATTCCCATTCTCATTACTTTTGTAACCAAATGATATCATTTTTGTTCAACGTCAAATTTGATATTTTTGTTAGTCAACTTTATTAAAATGATAATACTTTGTATTAATTAAAAAAATAATAAGTAGTATTAAACATAGTTTATATACCTTTTTTTTTGGTTTGGAAATAATGATGATATTTAAGACTTAAAATATTCTTCACTCATTTTCTCTTAACTATTGTAACGTTTAATTAAATAAAAATAATTTAAATAAGGTGGGTAAATAGATAAAACATACATTATCACATTGAAATTAAAAGTAAAAAAGATATTCTACTCATTAGTATTATGTTGTTTTGGGATAAAATGTAAGTAATTATACTAACAGAATTAATATAAACAAATTATCGCAAATCGATATATACAATGTACTTTTGCCATCTTATCATCAAAGCAACAATAAGACAACAAAATCAAATGTATCCTATCTCATCTCATTAGTATTCAAATCATAAGAAAAATATAGATTTACCTATCTAACCAACTTAATTAAATATATAGATAATACTAACACCAACTTGCCCTAGTCATATTTGTAATTTGTTGTTAATATCAATCTTAATAAATTTATTACACATTAACAATAATGAATATATTAAAAACATCCGCAAAACAATATATTACTATTGAAAAAAGATTAAAAATACTAAAGTTACAATTTAGTCAAGTTATATTACTACGAAAACGCGGGTTACTCACGGGCAAAATCTGTCAGTAATAGCCTTTTTTCGTCAGTAATTCGCTGATGATTTCCTTCACCAAAGTTTGATCACCATTCGCTGATGATTATATTCAATCGTCGACGATTTCAAGTGTCTTTATATACATTCGACAATGGCTAAAACAAACTATATAATACAAACTAGTGTGAATCCCGCGCAAAAGCGCGGTTTTTTAGATAAAGATGTTATAGAATCTAACAGTTAAACTAATGGTATTTAATACGGAGTATTATTTTTAAGAGGGTAGCTAGGTAATTTGCCTTGTTTATTTGAAAGTTAAACTATGATTTTTGAAAATATTATTGATGGGGCATATTCTGCACCCGCTGACCAAGTCAACATATTGACCAAGGTCAAAGCTAAAAGACAACAAGTCAAAAGAAAAACGGCCTAACCGACAAAGCCTGTCGGCCTGTCACTTGGGTCTCGGCTCGGCAACTAGCCGGCCGAGAGGCATATCCGTGTACTCGCATCCAGTCCCCTCGGCATGGAGTCAACCAGGCCGGCAGGCCTGTCATGGGTCCCTCGGCCGAGGGTAAGACAGTCTTTCCACCTGCTACGCCACTTGGCCACTACGTGACAAAAGGTGAAAGTCTATAAATACTCCACATCTCTCATTGAGAAACCAACTGGAAAATCTAATATAAAACTCCCTTATCTCTCTACAATATACTTTGCCAAGTTAAACATACAACTTATCTCTCTAAGTTTACTGACTTGAGCGTCGGAGTGAGTACGCTCGGCCCCAAGCCAAGCCCTCAGTTTGTTCATCTTTACAGGAAAGAGTGAAAGGAAGAGACGAGCAACGACATCATTCTACAAGCTCAAGTGGTCACAATCCTGCT
Source organism: Silene latifolia (assembly GCF_048544455.1). NCBI lineage: Eukaryota > Viridiplantae > Streptophyta > Magnoliopsida > Caryophyllales > Caryophyllaceae > Silene > Silene latifolia. The sequence goes on from NC_133536.1 coordinate 18,765,396, forward strand.
CCGGAATTACACCCGGAACAATTATAACCATAATTATTGTCAATATTTGTTACAAAATTAATTAGTAGATAAATATTGTGCAATAGTAAATATAAATAGTGGGACCAATTAATTAGGATGTAAATATTATAAAGTAGTATGTCACTTAGGCGGAAAAATTTGGAGATTTCTTAATCTCTTAGTAGTAGGGGGATGTGTGTATTCAAAAAAATATTTTAATATAATGATTTTATTTTATAAATTTTCTCATATTCTTGTAATGATTTTTTTTGTCACAAAATTAATAATAACATTTATGGTTATGTATAATTTATAGTTTTATACTAATTTTAATTTATTTTAGTTAAAAGATTATATTTGAAAGTTTAATGATGAAAGATTATTTCTAAAATGAAAGATTAGGTTTATTAAAGAAAATTTAACCTTGTTTCCATATTTAAGTGAGAGCATTTGGAGGGAAATTTTTTGAGAATCCTTATTCTCTTAGTAGATAGGAGATGCTTGTCGAATTCTCCACTTTTCTTCTACTTCTCTCTTACCTCTTCATTTATTGTCCTTTTGATTCCTACACACCACAAAGTAAAGATATGAGAATTGTTGAAAAATAAATCAAATAAAATAATTAGGTGAAAATAAACAAACTTTTTCATTAATTTGTTTTTGCTAGGAATGTGTTAGAATTTTTATCAATTTATTTTCTTTTATAGGTTAAATGTTTTCATAACGGTAGAATATAAAAAGATTAGCACTAAATTATGATTATTAAATGGAATAATGCATGATAAATAAAAGTGTTTAAATAAGATGAGTAATTAGTCTATTGATTACTACTTTGCCTTTTCATTTTCTATTTTTACTTTTTTTTTTAAATAAAAAATAAAAAATTGATCAAACATGTATATGTAGCTCGTCACGTGTTATTCTAGTAACAACTCAATCTAAGCTTTTTATGTTAATTTTCATTAATTTTTCATTAATTTGTTTTTGCTAGGAATATGCTAGAATATTACTCCGTATCAATTTATTTTCTTTTATAGGTGAAATTTTTTCATAACGGTGGAATATAAAAAGATTAGCACTAAATAATGATTATTAAGTGGAATAATGCATGGTAAATGAAAGTGTTTAAATAAAATGAATAATTAGTCTATTGATTACTACTTTGCCTTTTCATTTTCTATTTTTAATTTTTTTTAAATAAAATTAAAAAATTGATCTAACATGTAAATGTTGGGCGCCACATGTCAATCTACTAACTATTCAATCTAAGCTTTTTATGTTATTATATAGATGTAAATGTTGGGCGCCACGTGTCATTCTACTAATTACTCAATCTAGGCCTTTTATGTTATTATATAGATAGATATCTTTAAATTATTAACTTATAGCTAATCCATATTTTTTTTTATTGTAGTTTCTTTTTGAGTTAATTAAGTTTAAAGCTAATGGAATATGGATGAATTTTTAAAGGAAATAAGTGAATTAAATTTTGCAATATAATAATAAATTGATAATCTATGTCATATTCGTTTGCCAAGTCACATTGTTATTGTGTACGTGGCTTTTTTTCATCCCATGTGGCATTATTAGAATCCATGTCATATTCGTTTGATTGTATCTTTCTTGCATCTTTCGGGTTGAATTCTCTAATCGCTGAGCGTACGTCAATTGCACTTTATTATCTTCATTATCTTTGAACTTCATTATTCTCTTATAAGAATTATCATGTGATGACTTCTTCATGTCTAGCTCCATGACGATAGTATTATATTTACTCTCAAAAACTTGATGAAATTCTATGATTTTGGTTGTTTTTCGGTAATGGGGTGATTTGATTTTTAAGTGAGAAATTATGAAATATGTATGGTACATGCATGTCTATATATACAATTGGTTACTTGGGCGACGAGTTTTTATGACCGACAACAAAGGACTTCATTCTAATTCCTAAAGGATTGCTAAAAGCACCCGAGAACTAGGGGTTTGATGTAGTAATTAACCGCGAAAGAACAAGATTTTTCTTGTAGGGTTGTATAATTGTTGCCAACTTGTGTATAAATTAAACTTGGACAATGGTTAATCACATGTAATAGTGCTTCAATTTTATTGCCACCGCGGATATAGAATTTGAGTACCATCGAGGATAATTTTGTAAATTCAACGACATTTTAATCTATTTTTTTTGTCAAACAATTTAGCCAAAGGCAAAAATGGCAAAGAATATGCGATATCGCCCCTGGACATTGTCATTTTGCAAAAACATAAAATATTAGGTACCATGTGCAAAGTGGCAAACTTCACCGATACCACGTGAATTTTCTGTTTAATATTGTATTTATTATTATTGGATTATTTTAGTTACGGTGGCACCAAGAGTCGAGATGGTGTATTACCGGGTGACGCCCTAGCATTGTCCATATAAAAAGTACTCCCTCTGTCCCCGTCACTTTTTGTCCGATTTTATTTTTTGGTGTCTCAGTCAATTGTTGTCCTTTCTATTTTAGAAATGCATTTGACGAATAATTTGATCATTCACACTCAATTTGGTCCACATGTCATTTAGTAATTGGCTTTCTCCTCTTTCCATGGGTTTTATGTCAAAATCAAAGGATAACAATTAACCGAGACGGAGGGAGTATTCACTAACAAATTCCCGCTTTATCATCCAAAAAATAATACCGGCAGGGCAAGAAACTGAGAATGGGTAGATGATTTTAAATGTGAAGGAGTAAGGGATAATTTTAAAAAATTCACTAGATATAGTGTTTTTAGTGGTAAAAGAGCTACAAATTGCAAAAGGCTACGAATATCTCAGGGATAAGAGGAATCAGGTTAATTGGCATCATTTGGTATGAAACTCTTGGTCTTTATCAAAACATAGTATACTAGCTTGGATATATCATCAAAATGGCTTGAATATAAAAGAAAAGCTTCACAATTTAGGGATAACTGAGGATGCTAACTGTTGTATATGTGGGGATGCGGATGAGAACAGTGAGCATCTCTTCTTCTCTTGTGATTACAGTAATAGGGTGATAGATCAGATTGGAGACTGGCTTCGCATCGTGTTACCAACCCAGAATATTTTGCATTAGAGGTTTAACATGAATGGTTCAAAGACTAGAAAAGCCATTGTGGACGCCACCATTAACTCTTGCATGTATAATATATGGCGACAAAGGAATTCTAGCAAGTATGAATTCAAGATTACTCACCCGAATAAACGTGCGCAAATTATTGGCGGAGGTCCATCTAAGAAAACGAGGGAGAGAAGATGGAGAGTTTGACACTACAAAAAAAATAGCCATTTGCGACGGATCACTTGCGACGGTGGAAACTTCTGTCACAACCATGGCTTTGTGACGGAAATTGTGTAGTTTTTGACGGAAATTCCGTAGCAACTATTTTTAGATTTCGCCGCTTTTTTCACATGCACTGGAGAAATGTTGCGACGGTTTAGGTGAATTTGCGACGGAAATTCCTTCGCAACCTTGTCCTACATCGACGAAGAATGACAAACTTCCTATGTTTATTAAGGTTCTTTCACTTGTTTGTTTAATTGAATTTACGACTTGAGAATTGACGCGGAATTACTTGCGCGGGATTGAAAAACGCGGGAAATGAAAAAGTTTAGGGCAAAAACATATAAAAAAAATTGGAAAAAATCTTTTGCGATGGAAATTTCGTAGCAAAAGTTTGCGACGGTTTTTCCGTCGCAATAAGTGTCATTTGCGACGAAATTTTGGGACGAACTTCTTGGCCCGAAGATTCCATCGCAAATGCCCTTTAACGACGAATATGGTTCATTTTGTAACGAATCTTTCCGTCGCTATTGACCTTTTTTTTTGTAGTGTGAGATCTGAAATTTGAGGAGGTAGGATAGTGTTAGATAAAGATAAGATTGTCTAGCTCTCTACTTTGTTTTTGTTGGTCCGAATATAGTGACATGTTTTGTGGTTGTTTAGAAATAATGGCCGGTTTTTTTTGGTTCATATCTTGTAATGTTTACGGGTTTTATTCCTTTTTTTAGTACTATACCTTACATTTTACCAAAAAAAAAAAGGAGTAAGAGAGCTAAATTTAATAAAATATATTCGCTAATATAATTTAGTGTTTTTAGGAGCAAGAGAGTTTATTTTAAATGTGAGGGTGCTAATTTTTGGGGTTCACAGTAGATGTATGTTTAAAAGATCTTAAATCGCTAGGGAAAGAAAGGATGGATAGGAAAGTGCAAGGCAAGTGGTAGGAGGGTCGACGACGACTGGCAAGAAGGAATCCAACGATATGGTGATAAAGGTGGTTGTATGTTAAGGTGTGGTGGTTGCTGATTTTGGATGTTTTAAAGTCATTTATCATAGGATAACCAAACAAACTTGAGTATCAAAGGGTTCCACTCCTTCCTCTTTTTTCTTTATTCCATTCTCTTTTTCCATTTGCCAACCAAACGTCCCCGAAATAAAAATCCCTGCGCTCCTCCCATTTATAATTCACACAAATTTTCATTTGTGACGGCACTATTTCCCCACAAGTATGTGACCTCTCACAAGAAATAAGTCACTACAAGAAACAGGGCATTTACCGACCGAAAACTTACGACCGCAAATAAAATCGGTTGGTAAAGTTACTTAACGACCGAATCCGGTTGGTAATTAACAGTTGGTCGGTATTTTACCAACCGACCATAAATCGGTCGGAAATGACCACAATGCGGTTGGTATAATAAAAATTTACCAACCGATTTATACAGTCGGTCGGAAAATTCCAGATTCGGTGGGTAATGGCCAATTTATCTAAATTAAACCCGACCATTTCTCCTTCGTTATTCACTTAGAAAATTAAAAACTTCATACACACTCCCTCACCACACTCTCTACCCTCGACGGCTTAACCTTCACCACGCCCATCTCTCCTCGCCGCCCGCCACCACGCTAATGAGCCGCTTACCACGCTGACGATCCGCCCACCACGCTGTCCCGTCGCTGCAAATTCACTTTCTCTCTAGTACTTCTATTTCCTAAGTTGATTTAGGAGTTTAGGAAGTTTAGAGAGGAAGCAATTCAAAGAGAAGAGCTAATCTTGAAAAATCAAGAAGAATTGAAGCAACAACACTTGAAAAGTCAAGAAGAAATGAAGCAACAACAATTGAGAAGTCAAGAAGAAACTTTGCGAAGTCAAGAGGAAATGAGACGACAAATTGAAACCTTGACTAAAATGTTTCAATCACAAACTCAATACCATTGCAATACTAACTTTTTGAACACTCCCCATAATCCAAACGATGATAATTTCGGCGGAGGCGGAATTGGAGGAGCCGGTGTAGGATTTCAAGTTAGTTAAATAAGTCTAGACTTGTTTCATTTGAATGCGGGTTAGCTAAACTTGGTATGTATAAGACAATGTAGTGGTATATAGAAGACTTGATTTGTGTAACTAGGTATGATTTTGAGACAATTTGGCAATGAATGTAGAAGACTTTGTTAATTTGAAGCGCGTTTGTTTGTTGGCAAAAAATGTGTACTCTGAGTTGTAGAAAATTGCAAGAACAAATCATGGCAAAAGGGGATAGCTAAATGAGCAAATATATACACAAATCTACTATAAAATAGCGATCGAAAATGACATTTGCGACCGATATCATTAATTTACCGTCCGAAAACATTCTGCCCAAATTCACATTCCACAAAATTACCGACCGAATAAAACAATTACCGACCGAATATAAACTTTACCAACTGACGTAATAAATTTACCGACCGCTAGTTGGTGGGTAAATCTATTATTTTCCAACCGATGTTACATATTACCGACCGTTTTCGATGGGTAATTTTATTCTTTTACCAACCGATATTGAATTTACCGACCGATACTACCAATCTCGTTGACTGGTCAACTGCTTTATATTCCGACCGATTTGGTATTTACCTACCGCCAAATCGGTAGGTATGTATGTTAATTTACCGACCACTCACAGTCGGTCGGTAAATTAAATTTACCGTCCATATTTACCGACTGATTTTTGCCGGTCGTAAATACCCATTAGTCGGTTAGTAATGCTATTTACCGACCGATTTAGAGCTTTTCAGACCGTTCAAAACGGACGGTAAATGAGCTGTTTCTTGTAGTGAGTGGGGCTGTGGGAGAGGAAGTGGGAGGGCAAGTAGGAGGAGGATTATGAGACGTCACAAGCTTGTGACAGTCACAAGCAAGACTATGTGTATAATTTGTTGTTGTGTACTCCCTCCGTCCCGGTCAATTGTTGTCCTTTCGTTTTGACACAAAGACCAAGGAAAGAGGAGAGGGTCAATTACTAAATGAAAAGTGGGTCAACTTGAGTGTAATCAAATTGCTCATCAAGTTTAATTCTTAAAATAGAAAGGACAACGATTGATTGAGACACTCCAAAATAAAATAGGACAACAAATGACCGGGACAGGGGAAGTGCCTCATAATGATTAATGAGGTATACTCTTTGGTATATTGGCAAGAGTAAATTAATAATTACTCCCTTTTAGATACCACTTTTCTAAAAAAAAAAATATTTTATAAACTTTTTATTAACTTACTTACCTCAAATGTTCTCAGGTAAAAAATTGCTCCCTTTTTTATATTACGGTGACATGTTCCGTCAAAATTCAAATTTTCAGTTTAAAAGCCTAATTTTATGACGATACTACCCTTATTACTCTATTATATACTTAGTCTTCTCTCTCCCTTATACGTCTATTCTATTCATTTATTAATTTCAACATTCCTCTCTTCTTATATTTTTCCCTCACTTAAGGTAAGATTGTTCATCTTATTTTCAGTAATTAGGGTTTATAACCGAAAAATTAGAGTTTCCTAACCCAGAAATAAAGGTTATAACGCCAGAAATTAGGGTTGGGTTTAAAACCCATAAATTAGGATTAAAAACCCAGAAATTAGGGTTTAAAATTTAAAAATTAGGGTTTAAAACCCAAAAATTAGGGCTAAGAAATAAGAAATTAAGGTTAAGAACTAAGAAATTAGGGTTACACAAAATTAAAATGTTTGGAATACTACATTTAAGTCAATTGATTCGCAACTAGTTTAGATCCCGCGCAATGAATGCGCGATATTTATAGAGTTTTTATTTTTGTATTACTTAATCATGTTAACTTAACAACTTATTAATTTTTCATATTTCACGTCATTATAATTTGATGTGGGAAAAAAAACTTAACTGTAAAATTATTCAAGAAAACTGAGTAAAACTGAACTGTAAAATAATAGTGGTATCTCATTAACGTAATTGTTCATTTTTCTCGTTGTATTTTTTTTCGAGAAAAAGAAAATTAAAACTGAAAATTAGTTAAAGAGAATTGAGTAATATGCTGAAATGTATTTTTTTAAAAAAAGTTTTTTTATACCACAAAACTAATGATTCCAGTTTTTCTCAATTTTTTTTTTGTCATGAAAGTAATCAAAACGATTTATAATTTTAATTATACGTAGTATGACTGTATGAGTCAAGTCATTGTCAAATAATAGTATCAATAAAAGATTTAATATTTTATAGTTTTATATTATTTATATTTTAGTTAAAATATTATAGTTTAGTGTTTAGTGAAAATTATATAATTTGATGAAAGGAATAATTTTGATGAAAAGAATTATATAATGAAATACATTATAATTATTAAATTTCCTTATTTAGTGAATACAATTAAATTACAAATAACTTCCTTATTTAATAAGATGCTTTTTAGAGGGAAAATTAGTGAGTTCACCTATTCTTTTAATAGATAGGAAATTTATATTAAATTTCAACATATTTATAAACACCTGGCTAATAAAACACAAAGAGGCCAAAGTCGATACTTTGAAGGGGAGAATCCTCGTCAATGCTCTTAAACAAGAATTTTTCAGGCTTGAGATCTCTATGAATAACCCTCAACGAATGACAAGCTTCAACAACTCCAACAATAGTGCTCATCAACTTTGCTGCCTCGCGCTCATTATACTTTCCTTTAGCCACAATCCGATCAAACAACTCCCCACCTTGAGAGAGAAAGTGGAGATGGGAAGAGAGAGAAAGTGGAGAGAGAAACTCTCTCTCAACTTTTCAGAAACTTAGATCTGAAATTTTTTTTTCCTTTATTTCCTTTTTCTAGCATTTCATATCTCCTTCTTCATAATCATCTTCCTCTTGTTTATGATCATGTAGAATGTTTGTCTGTTTTTAGTCTTTTAATTGAATTTTTTTTCAGTTTTCTTTCTTGATTTTCACTTTCTCAAAGACTAGATTTTAAGTTACTCTCCATATTAGCCTAGGAGAGTTCTTTTTAGTCATATGTCTTAGCTAAAGAAGGCTTAAATCAAGAATTAAAGAGTATTTCTTCAAGAACTTATGTTCAATTTGTTTGATTGTATCACATCTTTGTTGATATTAGAATGTAAGTATGATAATGTGTTTGAACCTTCTTTTTAGATCTCAATAATTCTATTGAAATCAGTAGTAAGGGATCTGTTTTAAGGGATTTGTTCTTGAGGTGAATTTGAGGAAAGTGGTATGAGGGATGGCTTACTGTTGTTAAAATAGTGAGGAGGGGATGTTGATTTTTTTACACGATTATACATCTTTTTTCTTCATACTCTCCGATTTTCCTTGTTTCCAGCTACTCCTTTGATTGTTAGAAGATTCTCTCTTTAAGTTCTTTTTATTTTTTTATTTTTTATGGGCTTTAAAGTGACATTCTTGCATTATAAGAGTTTCCTATTGATGCCCTTTCATTTATTTCTTGTTACCTGGTATGTTGAAAATCTGTGATTTTCTTCTACCGTTCTCATCCGCAAGGATGGTATAGATTGATTTTCAATCAATCTAGTTTCTTTACCTTATCAAAAAAAAAAAACTCCCCACCTTGACACAACTCCATAATTTAAGTACATTAGGGTAAAATTTGGGGAAAATTTTTGGGATTAATTGTTAAATGTCGATAGAATAAGATAGAATGACAAGTGAAATGGAGGGATGTCTAAATATTGACCCAAGGGAAACTTTGTCAGATTTAAAGAATTTTCGCATGAAAATGAAAATGGGTGCAATTTTTGACCTGACAACATTTGAGGGGAGTAATTTAATAAAAAGTTTATAAAAGGGTGATTTTTTTTAGAAAAGTGATATCTGATCTAAAAGGGAGTAATTATTAATTTACTATATTGGTAATCACTACAAAATATATTACAAGATATTGTATATTTGTATGATAGTAATGGTACGACCACTCAAAAAGTGACGCATTTCAAGCTTAAAAAATGACTATTTAATGTGAAAAAATGACTAGTTTTAAACTTTTTTTTTTTAAAAACCACTTTTTAACATAATATGATTATTATTCATCATAAAACGGTCATTTTTTATAACGTTATACAACGGTAGTATACAATAACTACAAGTTGGCAATTTGAATGGTTGGTCACTGATAGCAAATACACCAATTGGATGTTACTCCTTTCTTGCTTATGTAATAGCTTAGCGCATATAGTTTAGCTCATGAGCTAGCCGATCATCTAATAGCTTATCGTTTAGAAACTCCAATTGTCACATTCTTATCCAAAAATCACAAATTGAATAGGGAATTCTATCATACACATGTTGGTCTCATAAAAACATCAGTACACTTGACAACAAAGAAATGTAGTCTTTCTAGAAAAAACAATGCAACGTGAGTAGTAGATATGATGATGAAATAATGACATTGAGAATTCCTAAAAAAATTAATGACCATGTGCAGAGAAAATAATCAAAAATATGAAAAAAAAAAATATTTCGCATTACATTCCTATAGGTTCAAATGTGTCGCTTTTAATGATTAAAGTCTACAATGAATAATGACGATTTTTAATAAGTCTCTTAATGTGAATGATTTCTTCTTTGTGGATGAAATAACCAAATTTGCGAAGGGTATATCCAGTATCTTGTGTTTTATATCCTAAAAGAAAATGTTATATAACTATCGGTGGGACATATTCCTTTTTTTTTTTTTTTTTTTGAAAAAACCCGGAAGGGTATTACTTCATAGATAAACGATCGCGTGCGATACAATCACCAATGTTCTGAGGCACATCCTCGTCCCATCTCCTACATCCATTGAGCCAAGGATCTATATGTGCTAAACTATGAGCGACACTATTAAAATTCCTACGAGTAAAAGAAAACACACAAGACTCAAAAGAAACACAAACATAAAAAATTTCTTGATAAATCATGAAAATGTTACTGCGTCCTTGTCTTCGCTTTTGCAAATCTTGGATGACGGTCAGACAATCCCCTTCCACTTCTATGCGCCTCAGCCCTCTTCTCTTAGCTTCCCGAACCCCAACAAGAATGGCCAAAGCTTCCGCCTCCGCCGGGTCATGCTCCACAGCCTCTTGCTCCGTCAAAGCCCACGCCATATGACCTTCCCCATCACGGCAGATGACTCATAATCCCGTCCCGACACCACTGATGACCCCTGCATCAACGTTGATTTTAAGTTCTCCATGCTTAGGTTTCATCCAACCTCCCTCTCTCTCACCGAGCAATTCACTGGACCCGCCTTTACACCCCTCATCCACCCCTTGCCCCTCCATCATCTCCCGTAAAAGACCTCGTATCCTCCTTATCAGCGTCTCAGAATTAATCGTCTTGCCCTCAAAGACCCACTTGTTCCTCGCCTCCCAAATAGCCCAACATCCCGTCATAAAAGTTAAGCATTCTCTCGCACTCCACTCCCTCCACTCTTCCTCCACCCACTCCCTCACCCTCTCAAATCCGTCTCCCTTCTTTAACTCCAGCCCGACCCCATCCCACCCACCCACAGTCACGTACGAGATGAAAGCTAGACTCCTCAAAGCTGTTGCAGATAGGGCAAAGAGTATCCATTCCATTTCTCATCCGAGTAGCCATATTAGTTCGCGTAGCTAAAGCATCGAGATACAGTTGCCAGAAAAAGATTTTAACGCGGGGGAGCGCGTAACACTTCCAAATCTTGTTCCATAGTAATTGACCAGCCGTGTCATTTGATTGCCCGGGACCATCATCAGCAGCTGTTCGAAGAAGACGGTACGCGGATTTCACCGTATAAATCACATCCCGTTCCGGGTCCCAACACTAATCATCAACCTGCCCGGTAAGACTCATACGTAGGCGAAGGATTCTCTCTTGCTCGAAAGGCAAAAAAACCTCCCTGATCTTCGTCTCATTCCAACCCGTGCCATCCTCAACCATGAGTTCTTTCACTAGCATATCCGGACTAGCATCCCTCCTTGGCGAGGTAATCCGTCTAGTTTGAGTCCCGTGTATCCAAGGATCAACCCACACCCTTGTACTCGTCCCATCCCCAATCCGCCGACGAAGACCCAAAAGAAGAACCTCCCTTGCCTCCCATATGCCACGCCAAGTATTAGCTCGGATTCGACCCCAATTGTGCATCCATAAACGAGACCTCTGGAAAATATTTGCCCTTCATAATCCGCGACATAAGGCTATCAGTATTAGTTAGTAACCGCCAACTTTGCTTAGCAAGCAAAGCTTTATTAAAACTTAGATAATCCCGAAAGCCAAGCCCTCCTTTACACTTTGGTTCACACAATCTCGACCACGCCACCCATGGAATTTTCCTCTTACCTCTATTCGATCCCCACCAAAATCCCGAGACAAGAGAACGCAGTTCGTCACAAAAATTAGCCGGTAATTTAAAAACACTCATAGCATAAGTGGGAATAGATTGGGCCACTGCCATTATCAAAACTTCCCTACCCGCTTTAGAGAGTAACATACCTCGCCAACCTTGCAATTTCTTACATATTTTGTCCCGAATCACCTTAGAAATAACCCCCTTCGAGTGACTGACCATAGTTGGAAGGCCCAAATATTTATCCTGCACTTCCACAATTTGTACCCCAAGCACTCCAGCTACCGCTTCCTTTCGAGCTAAAGTAGTGCCCCGACTAAAAGACACAGTTGTTTTCCCTAGATTGACCATCTGACCCGAGACTCCTTCATACCTCGTAAGCACCTCCTTTACCCGGGTTGCCTCCGCAACATTGGCAGGCGTGAAGAACAAGCTATCATCGGCAAAAAGAAGGTGAGTCACACTCGGTGCTCGGGCAGCTACTCGGACTCCATGTATCGCCCCAACCTTCATAGCCCTTCGCATCATACTAGATAAGACTTAGGCACACAAAATGAATAAATAGGGAGACAACGGATCTCCTTGTCGGAGCCCCCGCTGAGGGATGAAAGAATCAGTCGGTCTCCCATTGACAAGAACCGAGAAGGACACAGACCGCACACAATGCATAACCCGGTTTGTCCAAGCACCATCAAAACCCATCGAGGACAAAACCATCTCCAAAAAATCCCACTCTACCCTATCATACGCCTTAGCCATATCAAGTTTTAGAGCCATATGACCCCCATTACTCCTTGTATTCTTCATATGGTGGAAGATTTCAAAAGCAACAAGAATATTATCCGTTATAAGCCTTCCTGGGGTAAAAGCCGATTGATTTTCCGACACAATATTATTAAGGAACAATTTGAGTCTATTAGCTAACACCTTGGATACAATTTTATAGATAACATTGCAGAGGCTTATTGGTCGAAAATCCACCATTTTATCAGGGGCTTTCTTCTTGGGAATAAGGACAATATGTGTATGATTAATACCTTCCGGAAAAGGTGTTAGCTAAACCTCTTTTGCTTAGTGCTTAGAGTCGGGTATTTTTCTACTAAACCTCTTTTGCTTAGTGCTTAGAGTCGGGTATTTTTCTTTGCTGTGTGCTTGAAAATTATCCTTTAGTCTTAACCTAGTGGCTGTGTGCTTGGGTTAATTCATATCCCAATCGCATCCTTTACTCTATTCGATTGTAGAGTTCTGGAACCGTGGTTTAAACAGTTCTGTCGACTGTTCGATTGCAGTCTTCAGAGTTCCTGTTGAGTTTTAGTCGTTTTTAGCACAATTAACCAGTCCGTATCACTGTCCAAATCGTGTCAGTTTCAGTCCAAATTCGAGTCTTGAAGGTTTCACTTCAAATTGGTATCAGAGCTTTAGGTTAACACAATTCCATTGTTGTGTTAGTCTTGGGTTGGTAATCCTTCTTGTGAGTCCACAAAACCTCAACTACTTTCAAAAACACAAAAACAACCATGAGTGAAGAAAGGTTACTTGGAATTGAGACTCAAGTAACACAACTCTCCGAGAAATGCGACCTAATGATAGATTCCTTCAATGCTATCATGGCTAACATTCCAACACCACCAAGGGGCCGAGGAAGACATCCACCTTACCGTGGTAGAGGACGTGGCCGAGGGTTTGGAGCAAGAGACCACGAAGCCAACCATGAAGAGGAGGACTTGCACTCGGATGAAGAGGGTTCTTTCATGGAGATCGAGCATGAAGAGCATCCTAAAGACCTAAAGGTAGAAATTCCGGACTTCCATGGTAGTTTAAATCCCGATGACTTACTAGATTGGTTTAGGTCAATTGAAAGAGTCTTTGAATTTAAATCATACTCGGATGTCAAGTCTTTCAAGGTTGCTATTTTAAAATTCAAAGGTTATGCATCCCTTTGGTATGAAAACATGAAGAGTCAAAGGAAGAGGGATGGTAAAGAACCCATAAAATCTTGGTCGAAATTGAAAAAGAAGCTTAGTGACAAGTTTATTCCTAAAGAGTATACTCAAGACATGTTCATTAAACTTACTCAACTAAAACAAGATCAACAACCACTTGAGTCTTACATTAGGGATTTCGAACAACTCACTTTGCAATGTGAAATTAATGAGAATCCGGAACAAAAAATTGCTAGATTTGTTGAAGGGTTGGATGATAAAATTGCTAGTAGGGTCCGAATGCAACCATTGTGGTCTTTCAATGAAACCATGAACTTGGCTTTAAGGGTGGAAAAATGGGGCAAAGGGAAACCGTCCACTTCAAAATTGCCGACCAAAACAGCCACCAAGACTACCTATGCCGAGACCAAACCCAAAGAAATCCACACCCCAACCGTGACCCCCACACTTGACAAAGGAAAAGGCATTGAATAATCACAAAGAAAGACCTTACCCCTCAAAAAATGTTTCAAATGTCAAGGTTATGGTCACTTTGCCAAGGAATGTCCAACTCAAAGAGCCCTTAGTAGCTTTGAAGTGGTTCATTGGGGAGAGGATAAGATTCTTGTGTGTGATGAGGATGAGGAAACCGAGGAAACTAAGGATGAGGAGGTAGTATTGCCGGATTCCGGGATGAGTCTAGTCACTTGGAGAGTGTTGAGTGCTCAACCATTGGAAATGGATCAAAGACAACAACTTTTTAGGTCTAGATGTACCGTTGGAGGGAAAGTTTGCAACCTAATCATTGATGGAGGTAGTTGTACTAATGTGGCCTCTAGTGTCCTTGTTGAGAAGCTTTCCTTAACCACCCAAAACCATCCATGTCCTTACAAGTTGAGGTGGCTTGACAAGGGAGCCGAATTGAAGGTTGACAAACAATGCCTAGTGTCCTTTTCCATTGGCAAAAATTATGTTGATAAGGTTCTTTGTGATGTCCTACCTATGGATGCTTGCCATCTCCTACTTGGTAGACCTTGGGAGTTTGATAAGAGTGCGGTGCATCATGGAAAGGATAACACTTATTCCTTTGAGTTTGACAAGAAGAAGATCACTCTAGCACCTCTTCCACCATCCTCCATGCTTGAACCTTGCAAAGAAGTGATGCTAATCAAGGAGGCCGAAATGGTCCCCGAAAGAAGTAATGAGAAAGGTGTTCATGTTCACTTTGCCGAGGGTGTATCCAAGGAACAAGATGAAACAGTCCCTAGCATAGTTCAAAATTCGAACAAGTTCTTTCAAGGTGATCCACCTAATGTCGAGCATGTGTCCAAGGAGCAAGATGAGCCGTTCACTAAAATGGTTCGAACAAGGGTCGAGGTCCATGAAAATGTTCCTCCTATTGTTAATCCAAGAATGAAGGCCGAGGTCCCTAAAAATCCTTGGGTCGACTATGGTGTCCATAAGTTCAAAGACAAACTAGGGGAGTGTTCGAATGGGAAAAAGGAATACAAGTGGAGTAATGCCAATGTTCAAGTTCAAGATGAGTTCTTTATCAAGATTAGAGCCGAGAGTACCATTGATGAGGTACAAGTTAATCATCCCGTCTCTCCCAACACTAGTCCAATTGGGAATGAAATCAAGGACAAGTCAAGTGCCTACTTGAAAGATCAAGGAGAAAGGGTCAAGAAACGGGTTCAAGAAGGGATCCTTAACAATGTCCAAACCGTGGGTGTCCAAGATGGTGTGCATTGTGACTACTCCGTACACCCTATTCCAAGTTTAGTTGAAGATGAGCATAAGGCAAATGACATGGGCGAGAGGATTCAGACAGTCAAGAAGAATGTTCACTCAAGTAAGAAAGGGAGTGGTGTCAAAAAACGGGTCAAACAAGGACTCATTCGTCATGATCAATTCATGGTCAACAAGGGAAGGTCCAAGAACTCCAAGTAAGGGACGAAATTCAGAATTGGGGATCAAGTTTGGGTCCATTTGTGCAAGTTTGGAATCCCTACAAAAAGGGATAGGCTCATGCCAAGAGAAGGAGGACCGTTCAAGGTCACTAGTCAAGTTGGGTGTGATAAGTACAAGGTCGATTTGTTGGGAACTCATGCCACATTCCATGCTAGTGAATTAAGTCTTTGTGAAGAAGAGCCTAGTGATGACAATGCCGAGGATTTGAGGACAAATCCTTTTCAAGAGAAGGAGTTTGAAGCAAAACAAATCACCTTAGGCATGTTTGTACCCGGTTTTGGTCCCTTGACCGAAATAGGGTCCAAGTAAGAAATCCATCTAAGAAATAAGGAGCTTTTCGGCCTAGAAAGTCACCCATGAAGAGTCAAGAGCATTTTTGTCTAAGGGTTGGTGTCTTGGGAAGGTGGTTGTCATAGAGCAAAGCTAAGGAACAAACCGAATGGTCCCTTACACGGTTTGCAACACCAAAGGACATGGGTCGCTTTCAAGTTTCCATTTTCATCCAAGACAATCTCTTAAGCCTCTATTACAAGCTTTAGCTCTTATATCCTTAAATGGCCGGATCTTTTGAAGCTACCAAGGAGTCCTAATTATCATTGTCCTCATTAGTTTATTTTTCTTGTTTTTCCTTTAAGATTTTTAACTTGTGTAAGAGCTTGTGTAAGGCTTAGGGTCACCTTTTGTAACCGGTTTCCTAGGGGTCTTTTGGACCGTTAGATTACTAGGTTAGATGGATGGATAGGATTGTTTTGCTTAGCCTATAAAAGCAAGACATTCCTTGTTGTAAAAATCAGATTTTGATGAATGAATAAAACACAAGTTAGAAACATTGATTTCTACTAAACCTCTTTTGCTTAGTGCTTAGAGTCGGGTATTTTTCTTTGCTGTGTGCTTGAAAATTATCCTTGGGTATTTTTCTTTGTTGTGTGCTTGAAAATTATCCTTTAGTCTTAACCTAGTGGCTGTGTGCTTGGGTTAATTCATATCCCAATCGCATCCTTTACTCTATTCAATTGTAGAGTTCTGGAACCGTGGTTTAAACAGTTCTGTCGACTGTTCGATTGTAGTCTTCAGAGTTCCTGTTGAGTTTTAGTCGTTTTTAGCACAATTAAACAGTCTGTATCACTGTCCAAATCGTGTCAGTTTCAGTCCAAATTCGAGTCTTGAAGGTTTCACTTCACATATGACCCCCATTACTCCTTGTATTCTTCATATGGTGGAAGATTTCAAAAGCAACAAGAATATTATCCGTTATAAGCCTTCCTGGGGTAAAAGCCGATTGATTTTCCGACACAATATTATTAAGGAACAATTTGAGTCTATTACCTAACACCTTGGATACAATTTTATAGACAACATTGCAGAGGCTTATTGGTCGAAAATCCACCATTTTATCAGGGGCTTTCTTCTTGGGAATAAGGACAATATGTGTATGATTAATACCTTCCGGAAAAGGTGCCCCACGGAGAACGCTAAGAACCAAAGAAATCACAGACGGACCAACAATATGCCAATAAGTTTGATAGAAGAGAGCATTCATACCATCTGGGCCTGGAGATTTGAGAGGGTGCATTTGGTTAAGGGCTTCAAGGACTTCCTCCTCCCGATAATCATTTCGAAGTAAATCATTCATCCATCCTGTAATTCTCCCCTCCACCCCAGCCATAACATCCCCGAAATCCCGTGGGTTCGACGACCTAAACAGCGCATCAAAGTACCCCATAACCACCGCCACGACCTCCTCCTTTCCCTCCCTAACACGGCCTTCATCGTCAATAAGCTTCCCAATATGATTCCTTTGTTTTCTTTGTGTCGCCTTACAGTGGAAAAACTTGGTGTTTTTATCCCCTTCCTTAAGCCATAACGCGCGAGACCTCTGTCGCCAAAAGATTTCTTCATCACGAAGCAGCTGCGCAATTTCTTTTGTAATTTTCTTCCTCTCCTGAACGACACTCGCCGTACGATCTAGGCCATCCAGTACCTGCAATCTTCGTCGCCTTTTACTTAGAGTCTTCACAATCTTACCAATATTAATGCTTTTCCATTCCAATAATTCCGTCGCACAGTCGCTCACCAATACAGGAAAATCCGTTCCCCCTCTCTCCCACACTCTCCTCACAACTTCTTCACACCCCTCTTCCCCCACCCATAACTGCTCAAACCGAAAAGGTCTCGTCCCTTCTTCGCGCTGCCCCTCTCGACCATCCAAAATCAGCTTCAAAGGAGAATGGTCCGACCATTCTCTAGTCATATGAATAAGCCTCGCATAAGGGTACAATTCCTGCCAATTTTCTGTCACCCTAGCTCTATCTATCCGGCTTTGACGGTTATCAGTACCCACCTGACCATTATCGAAAGTGAAAGGGTGCCGTTCGAAAGTTACATCTCTGAGGCCACAACCATCAACTGCATCCCTGAAATTGTTCATTTGCCATTGGGGACGCTCCCCCCCTTCATCTCGGTAGCAAACAAAATCTCATTAAAGTCTCCCATACACAACCAACGACCTGAGTCAGCAGCTGCAAGAAGGCGTAATTGTTACCAAGAGAGGTGCCTATCTTGTACTGCCGGCCAACCATAGAAACTCGTGAACCGCCATTTAACCTCGCCAATCTCCAACTCGACATCCATGTAATGAACAGACATAGACCTAAGCCTACAATGAACCCCTTTCTGCCACAAAAGAGCCAAACCACCTGACCTACCTACACTATCAACAGCCAAGCTTTCATAACCATCCAACAATCTACTAATGTTACACCACTCACTACCACTAAGCTTCGTCTCACAGAGAAAAAGCACAATGGGGGCCTCTCTCCGAATAAGATTACGGAGACCGCCTACTGCATCGGGGTTGCCCATCCCCCTGCAGTTAAGGCTCAAAAGATTCATTGGGCCCGGCGGGGTTGAGCTCTCTCAACCTCCGCCTCGGATGAACACACATCCATGGAAAAATGTAACTTCTTACTCACGCTTGACCCTTCTTCCGCCTCATCATCACGTCCTCTTTTAGTTGCCAATTGAACCAGCTGCACACTCCCTTCCCCTTGTCTTTTATCCCGTTCCTTCCTTACCCATTTCTTACCTCCCGTCTTCTCCCTCTCCTCCTCCCTCCCCGTTCCAGAATTCCCAGCCTTATTAATAGAGCCCACCTCATCAGAACCCACACCAACAGCAGCTTTCTGTAAACTCCCAGAAATCCCCGACACACCCATCCTACTCAGATCACTATCACTCCTTCCCTCCTTTGCCTCACACAAAACCGTCCTCTTATCAACATTGCCCACCCCTTCCTCGGCCTCTGCTTCCATCTGAACCACAATCAACCCACCATTAGCAGTCTCGTCCACAGTTTCTTGATGTTTCTTATACCTAGTGGCCAACGAGATGGCTTGTAATTTCCCTATCATTTTCTCAACATTTTTCTCCTCCATACGACGTTGTTCAGCCTCAAACTCTCGAGATAGAGCCCTAGCAGCCTTCGAAGCCAGCTCCACATTTGTCTTTATCACTTTCCTTGGGGACGCACGAAGCCATTCCCCAAATTTTAAATCAGACTCTTCATACGGCCCCTCGTCACATTCTTTCTCCCATGCCCTAGAATACCGCATCCGTAACAAAATATAGGCAAGCGTTCATATTTCACATCAAAACTCGTTAACAAACCATTGGACATCCTCGCACTAACCTGAGCTCGAACAGGTTTACGCACATCATGCAAAATCCTAACCCTAACTGCCCTTTCCAGCTCCGGATACGGGGTCGTATCCAGCATTACAAACAAACCCAGCTGCGCAGCAATCCTCCGGATATTCGTCTCATTTGTTCTTCCCCGCAAAGGGAGATCATAAATTCTCGACCAAAAAGGAACATTATACAGTGGGATATCAGTCAATTTCCCATCCTCACAAGGGTCGTTAAAGCACCAAATATATTTATCGAAATGCCAGGGCTGCCCGTCTACTACCTTGGCTTTGTCTTTATCACAATTAAAACGAAAAGCAAAGATCTTTTCTTTAGCATCAAGAACATTACCTATCACAGGCTCCTTCAAATTCCATAACTTCGTCATGGTGTCAACTGCCGCTTTCACGTTTATCGCTTTGGTTGCCCATAATTTCCCTACGAGCAGCAGATCGTTACTATTCCTTTCGTTAATATCGTCACCGGTTTCCCACACGAAGTTGTCATCGTCCTGTTCCTGTACTTCCATCACAGGACGCTTTCCAGCACTCTTAACACTAGAACAGTTATCCCCCATCGAGGGAATTCAACGGTTCAAAACCCTAATCGACCACAACCGCAAAACAGGCAAAAAAATAGGGCAGAGAAATTGAGTAAGAGAGAGAAGAGAGGGAGGGAAAGAGAAGAAGAAGAGGAGAGCCTCGACCAAGGAGGAGGAGCAAAGACGCGCGAAGACGAAATCTCCACAGGGAACTTTTTAGGAAACCCTAAAAAACCTAGGAGCACAAGTCACCATTTGTAATATCACATATCGGTGGGACATATTCCTGACCAAGACAAAAACATATACCTAAATAAGTTAAGTCTAAGATTACAAGAACTATCAGGTCTCGTCTCTCAATATATATGTTTTTTTACGACAAAGGATTTGACAGAAAAATGGAATTGAAATAACGAAATGTTGAAGTTGAATAAAGCAAATGAAATTTATTTTAAATCAAAAGAGATTTTTTTTTTTTTTTTGATAACGAGGGGGTTAAGTCCCCCGGACCCATGCATTCCCGCACCACCACATGAACCATGTAAGCCACCCCCTTCGGGGGTTGCAGTGGCCAAGGGTCATCTGTTGTTTACTTTAAATCGTAAGTTGCAATTTGAAAGCAAATAATTGTCAAGTAACGTCGAGTCATAAATAATCTAATACTATAAAATTCTACACTATATGATAGACAAATGATTGTTGGGACTATGACTTCAACACTTTGTATACAACATAGCAATTGTTCAAATTAAATAGGGTTGGGTGGTGACTGTTATTAAGCATGGCTGCATGGGTCATCTGTTATATTTACTCCATTAAATCAAAAGTTGCAATTTGTGATCAAATAATGAATCGTCAAGTAAAAAGAGCTATCCAAAAACCTTATCAACCTAACTTCCGTTTACTCGAAATACGTGACATTTTTCGATCCATTTTGGCATGCATGCATTTTTCTTCACCTATAAAAACCCTCCTTACGTTCCTAATTCTTCATTCATTTCCTTCATCATATTTCTTCTTCTTCATTGTTCCATTCACGGAGTTTAAAGATGAAGAGTTCTAGGATCACCAATCTTCTTTGCTTCTTTACCATCTTATTCTCTCTCCTCTTTGCCTTCGTCACGCCAACATTGTTATTTCAGGTAATACACTCTTCAACTTCTGTTAGTATTTGCAATGGTGAGCTGAGGTTCGAAGCTAGAGGAATGTACTAGCTACATCTTCCTCTGTCCCAATCTTTTATTTACCTTTTTATTTGTTGTGAGTAGTATATTTTAATCAAAACTAAACAAGATGGGACAGTTTACTAGAAAAAAATAAAAACAAAATCTCTTTATTATTCATAAATTATTCTCATTTGAAATTCAATATGTTGGGTTAACTAGATTAATTTATTATTGTTGGTTGAGGAAATAGTTACATTAGTTCTGCATTGTAATGTGTAGGGATTCAATTGGGAGTCATACCATACGCAAGGAGGACTTTACAATTCTTTGGTAAACTCGGTTGATGATTTGGCCAGAGCTGGAGTCACCCATGTCTGGCTTCCTCCCCCTTCTCATTCTGTTTCTCCTCAAGGTATATATTTTTAGTCTTCCAAATTACCGACTCAATCATTTGTTTACCTTCTCGGACAACTTTGATTTTATGTTAGAGAATTGCACTCGAGAGTCGAGACATCTGTTTAAACTAAACTAACTCATATTTGTCTTGAATTTCAGGATATTTGCCTGGTAGATTATATGATCTTGACGCCTCAAGGTATGGACGTGAGACCGAGTTGAAGAACTTGATCAACTCCTTACATCAAAAAGGGATCAAATCGGTAGCTGATATCGTAATAAATCATAGATGTGCTGACAAACAAGATGGAAGAGGAATCTATTGCATCTTTGAAGGAGGCACGCCCGATGATCGTCTAGATTGGGGTCCATGGGCCATATGTAGGGACGACACTCAATACTCAGATGGTAGCGGGAATTTAGACACTGGAGCCGGGTATGGAGCGGCTCCAGATATCGATCACCTTAACCCAAGAGTCCAAAAAGAGCTAATCGATTGGATGAATTGGTTGAAGACCGAAATTGGATTTGATGGTGGATGGAGATTTGATTTTGTCAAGGGATATGCACCTAGCATTACCAAACTTTACATGCAACAAACTTCACCTAATTTCGCCGTTGGTGAGTTATGGGACTCGGCTATACACTATGACCCGGATGGTAAGCCCGACTACAACCAAGACGGGCCTAGGAATGAGTTAGCCGGGTGGGTCCAAGCCGCAGGTGGAGGTGTTATTAATGCCTTTGATTTCACTACTAAAGGTATTCTTCAAGCGGCCGTTGAAGGAGAATTATGGAGATTAAAAGACCCAAGTGGTAGGCCTAGTGGACTTATTGGAATTATGCCTAAAAATGCAGTAACCTTTATCGATAACCATGATACCGGATCCACTCAAAGACTATGGGCATTCCCCTCCGATAAAGTTATGCAAGGCTACGCATATATTCTCACGCACCCTGGAACCCCATCTATCGTAAGTCACTTGATAGTTGATGATGCCCTAATATATATGCACTTACTATTTGACAAACATTTAATTACCAATAAACTCCAATTCACTTCTTGTTTTTCGTTTTGCAGTTCTATGATCATTTCTTTGAATGGGGTTTGAAGGAAGAAATTATACGATTGAGTTCAGTAAGGACGAGAAATGGTATTTCAGAAGCAAGTAATGTCAATATAATGGCAGCGAATGCTGATCTCTACGTTGCAATGATCGATGGAAAGATTATAGTGAAGCTCGGAACCGAAAATGACCTTGGCAATCTCATTCCATCAAACTTCAAAGTTGCTACCTATGGAGCTAATTATTGCGTGTGGGAGAAACAAGGTTAAAATCACATGAACGAGAAAGATGTAAGAAGTCCTATTGTTCCTAAAAATTAGTAGTTACGAGTATAATATTCAATAATAATAAAACTAATATGGCGATTTAAAAACTCGCTATTGTATTGTACCACTAAGAAAAGGTATCATTCTTGTCCTCATAATGAGAGGATTAATTAGGGCCATGTGTTGTACTTAGCTTACCACTTAGGCTACTAAATATGTTGATTGCAACCTTATTTATAATAATGCAGAGGAATTGTTGTCAAAGAATTACGATTTTAGCATTTTCGACGAGGCTAATTTTCTTTTATTTCGTCAACTGATTATTTGCCAATGAAAATTAAGGAGGTTCGTCAATCTCGTCCTCTACTACAATGATATTGTAAGAATAGGCTATTATTTCATGCATTATGCATAGCTAAGTTGATGAACGAATGTAAGAGAAGCCTCCATCTAACAGATTAAGTACGCCTTCTTACGGCTATATTCGCATTGATCATCGTAGCCTTGTTGCAATGAATATACAACATCAAAATTACTCTTAACAATTTTATCTGTTGATGTAAGAAAGCTTCAATATTTGCTGTTGGACAATAATGTAAAGGCTGAAGGCTGAAAACACAATTAACGACATTAAAATTATCGACATTGCACTTGAATTGCTGGAAGCTCCGTTGAAGGAGCTCCCTCTAAAAATTAACGTATGCCACTGTAAAAAGCAACGAAGCACACGGTATTCTTTAGTAAAAGGCGAAAGAATAGTTCGCTTTGTGCTCAATGCATGGCTGCGTGATTTTTTCAATGTTGAAGAATGCCACTTTATACTTAGCTCTTACCTTGATCAATGTTTCTTCATCAATGTGGGATTAATATCTTATATATGTTTTTTTTTTTTTCTCACTCCCCTTCGAATTTAACAAATTAAACACGCCTTCTTACGGCTATCGTCTTTGCATTGATCATATCCTTGTTCCAATTTCCTCTTCACCATCTCCGCCCTTTCAGCGTACGACAATTTGTATACTTCATTCAATCTCCTCTTTTCATTCAATTCATCCCGTTTCTTCGACAACTCCAAATTTCCATTGTTACCCTTGATGCCGCCATACCCTTGAGAATTTCTTTTTACGCCTCTGTCTTTGACACAACTTGAGGTACGCTTTACGTTAGACATCAGTGGCTTCCTAACACCATTAGGTATAACTTTCTTGATCATAGTCTCGCTACGACGAGATGGATTAGGGGCATCATCCAACCCTATTACGCATATCTTTTGCCGGCTATCTTTAGCTTGATTGTATCTTTCTTGCATCTTTCGAGTTGAATTCTCCAATCGTTGAGCATACGACAATTGCACCTTAGTATTTTCATTATCTTTCAGCTTCATTAATCTCGTAGTAGTAGTATTCATGTCTAAGTTATCTTTTTCTTTCACTTTCTCCATGATGACGATCTTGATGAACTCTCTGATTTTAGTGTTGTTTATGTATAATTTGCAATTGTTTTTAAGTGAAAGATTATGAAAATATGAAATTACATCAGTCTATATATATGCTTTGTTACTTGGGCGAGGAGTTCTTGTTACCGACAACAAGGAAGTCCTAAAGGAACTAGGTAAGTAAAAATCAGTTGAATTTTTTTTGGAAATTATTAGGGTTGTATAATTTGTTGGCGTGAATAAAATAATTACTCCGTATTTCACATTAATAAGTTTACACTTGGGACAAAGTCAATCACGCGTATACTACTAGTGCTTGAATTTTGTTATTTTTTACTTTTTAATAATCTAAAATCAATCAATCAATCAATACATACATATATATAAAGCAGAAACTTTTCGAGCGATATTAGAGAGTCCAACTTTTTTAGAATTCCTAACAAGGGTACATTTCGAAAAAAAATTAATAAAATTATCCTAATAAAAGTAGATTTTTTAATATTTTAATAAAATTATCCCAATATAAGTAGTTGATACTCAAAATACATAATGTATTCGTATAGTGTATCTTAAATTTCAGTAGTCATACTAAATGATAAGTTAACTTAAACCTAAAAAAATAGCTTAAAAGCTAACTAAAAATTAAGAATGATAATTTAATTGATCAAGTAAAAAAAATTTTGGCAAACTAACGAAACATAGTTGGGTTTTTTTTTGAGTAAAATGATACTCGAAAAGTACATAATAAGTTCTCTATATTTAATATTTTAAATTGGAGGAATAAAAAACACATGTAACTTATTTCTCATTTTTCACTGCTAATCTTATTTTGGCAAATAGTTTATCTATCAAGTATTACAAAAAAAATTAAGATAAATGAACTTTTGGTCAAAAGCTTATTTCTTTGAAACAAAGCCTAAATATGAGATTTTTCATAATCTCCCGACCTTCCTCAAATCTAATTAATTACTTCTTGTTTTTTTTTCTGCCAATGTTTACTTATTTTTGACCCTATTGTTAGGAGTTGATCTCAAGTTCCTTTTTTTAATTTTATAATCTCCATTATAGCTATTGATTCAGAATAAATATTAACAATTAGGCATTGTAACACAAAGTACATATATACTCCAAAATCATGAAGAACAGAACATTATTGTTAACTCTACAAGTCTACAATAAGAAAAAACATTTGTCTTGGATGTAGAGAATATAAATAAATTTTTACGCTCAAATTGAATTTTAAATCATGTCAACCATGAGTGTTATATATGGGTAGAATAATATCAGAATTGTTTGAGAAGGCTGTAGAATATACGAGTATATGACATTTAAATGGAACGAAACTATTTTAAGATCTCTCCAAGTTGAAGCGGTTATGGTTTTGAAAATTTCTACCTGCGACAACAAGAAGACCTACATCCGTCATGTCTTATCTCCCATATGTCATCCTTGCTTTTAGGAGTCAGTTTTTTGTTTTCATTATGCGGGATTTGGTAGAGTGTTTTAGTTGGTGTAGACTTTGGGAGTAAGATTCATTATCTTTTAGGAATTTCGCACTAAATGTACTTCATCCTCATTGCTTCTACACAATCATCAAAACAGAAGTTTGGCCATGATTTTCGACATATTAATGGTCAAAGTTATAAAAGTTTGACCTCTAAGAAACAAGGCGGAAGATGTTTAAGAAGGGAAAGGAGTATACCTATAACTCATAATGGTATGCTCTACCAAGTGTGGTATGTCGGTTATGTTGTTGAGGAACATTAACTCCGTAAGAGGATTATCTAACGGGATCTGTCATATTATCAATCGCCTTGGAAAATTCATAGTAGAAGCGAATATACTTACGGATTCCAAAGTCGGCAAAAGGTACTGAACCTGAGGATAGTAATGACTTCCTCTGATACAAATATTTCTTATATTCTTAAGAAGCGATAATATACGTCGAGGCCATGCTACGTAGACGTGACAAACAGATCTGGTCGTGTCAGGTTCAGGTGTCACATTTAAATGGATCATAAACTCTTCAACAAAAACTCGACCCAATTAAATCTCGTGTCGTGTTCATGTCGATCCAGTTACATTAGTGGGTCATCAAGCCTCAACCCTAACCCGTTAATTTCGTGTCGTAGTTTCGTGTCATGTCAATATTTGGAAAGTGTAAGTATATTTATGTAAGGATCAAGAAAAATTGGGATTAATTTAGTAGATAGGTTATTCGGGTCGGTCCGTGTGTGTAGTGCTCAACCTAAACCTAGCCCAATTAAATCTCGTGTCGTGTTCGTGTCGACCAGCTTGTATAAATGGGTCTTTAAATGTCAACCCAACCCCGTTAATTTCATGTCGGATTCGTGTCGTGTTTTTGTGTCATGCCATTATTTGCCGGCTCAGATGCTGCGCCATGACAATAAACAAGAGTTGGGAACAGTGACAAAATCATGTTTAAATTTATCTGTCAAAACCAGTTTTTATTAATGGTCAGCTTTATGTAGAAGCGTTCATCCAAGAGATTAAGGTTCTACATCGATGATAGAGACCAATAAATGTATCAAGGCCACAAGAAGGACATTGTTTATAAAGAAGTTTTCACAATTTGCCAAATTAAGATGTTGTATTATATATTTTGCATGAAATTTTTAAGGATAAGTAGTCAAAGACTATTTCGGTTAAAAACTGATGGTGCTTAGACAATAAGAATGGTAACACTATAATCTAACTATATCTCTAAATGTTAGTATACAACTGATATAGTTAAATACCAAATGCCACAACACTTTAGTTGCATTTTTGTTATAGGAACTGATGATTAATCTGTCCTCATCTAAATCAACCTCCGAAATTTTATTTGCTCCTATTGTTACCATAGTTTGACTTTTTGTTAAATTTAATAGTTTTCTATTACCAGACCATGGAAACGTAAAATAACGTTTCAGAGGTGTCATAAAATATATACTACGAACTGGCATTATTATACAAACTTAGTAACCCGACTATTTAAAAAAAAAAGACATAAACTACTAACTAATGTTGTCACATATGATACAACTAGGTGCTCGTGCATTCTATGTAATAGAATCAGAGATATTTTGACTGTGTTTAAAGATTACTAATTCTATTGGAATTAAGTTTGGATTTGATTTTGCGAGATGTTTATACGGAGTACTAATTACTATAACCATGTTACTTGATCTTATACTAATTTATGGTAAAACTTTTATGCTAAAAGCAATAACGGATTTTTTTCCATCAATGACAATATAGTATGACTTTTTTTATTAACTTAAAATATATTAATTTTTAAAGATAATCCTAATGAGAGGCCCGTGCATCGCACGGGCTTTCCAACTAGTACATATATAAAGCAGAAACTTTTCGAGCGATATTAGAAAGTCCAACTTTTTTAGAAATCCTAACCAGAGTAGATTTCAAAAAAATTAAATATATAAAACTATCCTAATAAAAGTATATTTCTTAGTATTTAAAACAAATTTTAATAAAATTATCCTAATATAAGTAGATCAAACATATTTTAATAAAATTATTATCCTAATATAAGTAGATTAAAATGATCAAATAGATAATAGAAATTCATAATAGTTCAAGTTATCGTATTTATTTCCTCCCACTTATGGTCTCATACATTTTTAATTTGTATTCTCGCATCAAAATTCAAGAAGTTGTCGGATAAAAGATAAATTTATTTTATTAAAGTGTTATGTGAGGATGAGATAGTGTAATGTTACGTAGTTACACGAACTATAAATTACGATTTCATCAAAATGTAATCACTAAATAATCATTGGAGTGTATATATTAATCATAAACATAAATGCCTCCATATACATTCAAGTTATCAATACATAAAACATTTCACTAATCTATATATGTTACTATTTTTTTTAACTAATTTTCTTTCTAAAAGAATGTGGAGATCATTAAATGGAGGAATGAAACCGAGAAAAATTGAAGTAGAATTTGTGGGTTTAAACAACTCAAAGCTTTTGTGTAACAATGGAACAAATCATAGTGTTATTCATATGATGAATTGATGATTGGTTCTAGACTCACGCATTAGTGTATGTAGTATCACCTAATTTCATCTACTACAAAATTTCATATATACCACCAGCATATATCCAAGTAATCTAACCATTACGAAATAGTAGGTGCTACATACTCAAAATACCCTATGTAACTAATTATATGATATATTAATGTCATACATATTATTCATATACTATATCTCAGATTTCATTATAAAAATTAACTGAAACCTAAAAAACGAGCTTAAAAGATAACTGAAAATTCGGAACTGATCAGTTAACCGATTAAATAAAAAATGCTTTTTAAACTAACCGAAAGATAGCTTTTTTTTGATAATATGGCATAAAAGGACATACTAATAAGTGCTCCATATTTAATATTATAAATTGAAGTATTAAAAAAAAACAGGTGGCTTATTTCTAACATGCTTCTCTTGTTTTGGTAAATAATTTATCCACCAAATACTTATAACAAAAAAAATAAATGAAATTTTGGTCAGGTAAATTTAAGCTTTTTTTTTTTTCGAGATAGAGCCTAAATATGAGATTTTTAATTTCATGATCTCTTGACCTTTATAATATCAAATTAATTTCTTTTTGATATTTTTTTTTTTGCCCATGTTAACTTATTTTGAACCTATTGTTAGGAGTTAATCTCATGTTACCATTTTTAATTTTATAAACTTGCTTAATAAAATAAAGGAAAAATTAAAAATAACCACCACGTATTTGCGTTTTTTTACAAATTACCACCACGTATTTGCATTTTTACAAATAACACCCAAACTTCAACGTATATTCCCCAATCACCATCGTATTTTTACCCCGAGCATCGTTTTTCTTATTTCCCGACTTATTAAGCGAGGATTTACGCAAAATTCCAAGATTACCCTCGTTGCTTACACCAACATATTGATACCATACATTTCATTTTACTCTAACCCTAAACCCCCAAATTTCTAATCTCATCCCCAATTCAATTAATAATTTAGGGAATTCATCATCTCTTTCACTAATTAACCAATCCCTCACTGATAAACCTTAATTCAGTTGATTAATCAACCACCGAAAACAAAACGCCTAGGCTAGCTCTGCAATAACGTGTGAGTTCTGCATAGAAGCGAAGCAAATAAACGGAAATAAACGATGAACTACAAAATTACGAATACAATCTGGAAATTGAGGGTTGCAAATTGCAATGTTGCGTGGGTGATAAATGAACATGTTTGCTCCTAAACATGTTTGGCAGACAAGAATTATTACGCCAAAAATCTACTACTTGTCTTATTGTACACAAATTTGGGGAATTCAATCTGGATAATTTGGTATGAATTAAGAGACACAACAACAAGGCTATTTGCTATCACACGAGTATGGAAGCAAGTCAAAGTGACAGTTGCAAAATACTAATTGAATCGACTGAATTAGGATACAATCGATTAATCGATTTGTTTTGGGTGGTTGATTAATGGACTGAATTAAGGTTTATAGTTAGGGGTTGATTGATTTAGCGAAAGAGATGATGAATACCCCAAATTATTGATTGAATTGAGGATGAGATTAGTAATTTGGGGGCTTAGGGTTAGAGTAAAATGAAATGTATTGAATCAATATGTTATGTTGGTGTAAGCAACGAGGGTAGTCTTGGAACTTCACGTAAATCGTCACTTAATAAGTCGGGAAATAAGAAAAACGATGTTCGGGGTAAAAATACGGTGGTGATTGGGGAATATACGTTGAAGTTTGGGGGTTATTTGTAAAAACGCAAATACGTTGTGGTAATTTGTAAACAAATGCAAATACGTGGTGGTTATTTGCAATTTTTCCTAAAATAAATAACTATTGGTTCAGAATAAATATTAGCAATGAGACATTGTAACACAAAATACGTATATATCATAATCATGAGAAATAGAATAAATAAGCAATTGGGTTCAAAATAAATAACGTTCCATATAAGAAAATTGTTAACTCTACAATAAGAAAAAACAAATTTGATCAAAAGAAAAATCTATCACAATTGTCCAATTGTATCTCTTTTGTCTTGGATGCAGCGAATATAAATAAAGATTCAGACTCAAACTGAATTTTAAATAATGTCAACCATGGGTGTTAGCTAGACATGGATAAATAAAATATCAAAAATATTTGAAAACTATAGAATAAGCGAGAATGTAACATTTATGTGGAACGAATTATTTTAAGATCTACACAAGTTGATCTATGGTTTGAAAATTTTTACTTGTGACAACTAAGGGCATGAAGTTTTTCTAATTAATATGGGTATGAGAAAGCCTACATTCGTCCTGTCCCCTCGCCCGTATGACATCCTTGCCTGTAGGAGTCATTTTTTTCCTATTATTCGAGACATGGTAGAGTATTTTAGTCCCTTTAGACTTTGGGAGCAAAATTCATTATCTTTTAGGAATTTCACACTAAATGTACGTCATCCTCTTCGCAATGATCCTATGTATTGCTTTTGCAGAGTCGTCAATACATTAGTTTGACCATGATTTTTTACATATTAATGGTCAAAGTTATAAATGATATTTGACCTTGAGAAGTAATGGGAAAAATGTTTATTAAGAAGGCAAGGGAGTATACATCATGAATTTTTTAACATAACTCATAATGGTATGTTCTACCAAGTGTGGTATGTCGGTTATATTGTTGAGGAACATCAACTCCGTAAGAGGACTATCTAAAGAGACATTGTCTTATTATCAATCACTTTGGGAACTTCGAAATATAAAGGAAGATAATTACGGGTTCCAAAGTTGGCAAAAGGTATTGAACGGAGCATAGGAATGACTTCCTCGGATACAAAGATTCCTTTCGTTCTTAAGGAAGACAATATACATTGAGGCTATGCTACGTTAGATAATAAACAAGAGTTAGGGACAATCACTTAATCATGTTGGAATTTATGTGCTGAAACCAGTTTTTAGTAATGACCACCTTTACGTAGAAGCATCAAAAACAACGGCATCCAAGGGATTAAGGTTCTCATTGTGATAAAGACCAAATGTACCAAGGCCAAACGAAGGACATTATTTACAAAGAAATTTCACAAATTTATCAAATTATGTGTCGTATTATATATTTCGCATGAATCTTTTAAGGACAAGTAGTCTTAATTATAAATAGTCAAAGATTATTTTTGTTAAAAACCGATGACGCGTGAGATTATAAGAATAATAACTCTACAATCCAATTATATCTGTGAATGTTATACAACTAATATAGTCAATATCAAATGCCAACATTTTTGTTGCGTTTTTGTGAGGCGAACTGATGATTAATCACTCCTCATCTAAATCAACTCCCGAAATTTTGTTTGCTCTCATTTTCAGCATGGTTTGACTTTTTGTTAAATTTTATAGTTTTCTATTACCACACCATGGTAACGTAAACCAACGTTTTATCGTTGCCATAAAATACTAACCCTTAGTAAC
Organism: Silene latifolia; assembly: GCF_048544455.1. Lineage (NCBI taxonomy): Eukaryota > Viridiplantae > Streptophyta > Magnoliopsida > Caryophyllales > Caryophyllaceae > Silene > Silene latifolia. Next base: position 18,796,978 of record NC_133536.1, read on the forward strand.
TCAATGATTTTAAATGATGTCATAAAACTAATAAATGATGTTGCCCCGTGCATTCTATGCAATAGAATCACAAATATTTTTGATTGTTGTTTAAAGACTAATAATTTTATTGGAATTCAGTTTGGATTTGATGTTGCGAGAAGTTTATAAGGAGCAAATACTCTTAATTGTAGATATATAATCAAGGTAATATTATGTTTAAGAGATCTAACATTTTTTTTGAACACAATAGATATAATTAAGATAATTGTTGTTTTACGTAGTTGTTGTAGGTTAAAATAATTTACAAGACTCATAAAGGTCTGTCTCCGTTCTTAAGGATTTATTTTGGTGAGTTGCACCATGTTTACAGATAGAGTAGTTTTTTATTGAATTAAAAACCAGTTGTGTCTGCGAAAATGAAAAAACAAAGTACATATTATAACTAAATCACTTAATGTTATAAGTACTATTGAATGTAAATTTTTACGATAAACGCACTAATAATTCATCAATCAACTTTACCAACCATGAATTCTTTTTCATCAATGATTTAACATAGTTGGACTTTTTTGTTAACTTAAAAATATATTTTTACAGATAATCCTAATAGGAGCCTCGTGCATCGCACGGGCTTTCCAACTAGTACATATATATAAAGCATGAACTTTTCGAGCGATATTAGAGAGTCCAACTTTTTCAGAATTCCTATATATAAAATAAGTTTTATATAAAATTATTATCATTATTATCCTAATAAGTGTAGATCTAGCTTTTTTCTCTTAATAATTTATGAGAAAATTATCCTAATCGGAGTAGATTTAATAATTTATGAGAAAATAATCCTACTAGAAATAGATCCGTTATTTATGAGAAAAATAATACTAATAGAACTGGATCTAATAATAGGAAAATAACTTTATAAATAATATTTATTTTAGAAATATTTATAAGGCAAAAATATCATTTAATAAACATATAAAAGTGTTAAAATTGCCTACATTTTATAAACATAGAATTACTCTTTGTGAGAAAAAAAAGATCCTAATTTTTTACACATATAAAATATTGTCAAAAATCTAAGTTGTTCGATTTTAATTACTTAGGGAAACCCGTGTTGTAATAAAGATAATTATATTTTAAAACTTTTTTGAATATTTAAAAGATTTACAAAGATTCGAGTTGTTAATTATAACCAAACACGTAATTATCTTTTATAAAAACTTTAAAAAAAAGCTGATTTTTATTTTAAAAAAATAATTCAGGAAATAGTAACATGACATATTAGAAAAAAGAATTAAAGAATGACATTTACTTAGCATTTGGCTTATACAATGGCGGTGGAATGAGAATAATTTCTATAATGACTATATTAGAAATAAACAACTACAACGATGGCATAAATAGTTTAAATCCGACTTTCTATGACGTATCAAATGTGTATGATTAGATTACCAATAATATTCACATAAGATTAAAAACCAATTGAACGACCATTTAATAGTCAAGTTTAATCTTAATTAATTACATTCTGGTGACCTAAAATATTTAATAGTCAACTTTAATCTTAATTAATTATATTTTCAGTGAAATAAAGTGCAAAATTGGAGATTAAACTACATACAAAATAGAATAATCAACATAATATTGCAAAAAAAAAAATGGTTGATTTGTTATGTTCAACATATTTTTTAAGTATTCCATATATTATGTATAGGTCACTAAAGTGGATTGTCAAAATCTCAAGGCACCAAAGTGGAGTTATGCAAACCTCGAGGCACTAAAGTGGAATTAGGCTAAACCTCAGGCCACCAACGTAGAAATACATCTTTTTTGTAAATGGTTAACCATGAGGTATCTCATATGGATTTAATTAGTTGAATATAAGGTACTCCTTAGTGTAATAAATTAGGTCAAACTTATAAGTTTGACGTTACAATAAAAACAACTAATTGCATATATATTGGTTAAGAAGTGAAACGATTGTACATATATATTTAGTAATTTGAAGCCAATTTCTTAAAATTGAAACTCTTTTCTGAGAATTTGCTCATTTTGTTATTATAAATAAAGAGCTGAATAACAATGCATGTAAGATAATGAGACTTGATTTTGTTAGTAAATGACATTTCAAATAAACAAATTTGAGTTATAATTTTAATAAAATTAATCTTAAACTAATCGAGTTTAAGAGTAGTATCCTAATATCCTACTCCCTCCAATTCACACAAAACTCCTCATTTGCTTTTTCTAGATCAAAGTTTGAAAAGTTTGACCGTAATTCACTCAAAAATACATTTCACATCTACAAGTGGACAATAGGTTATGTAGATGATGAAATTACCCTTAAAAAATAGTCTCAGCTTAGAAAGGTAAAACAATGAATGAGACAACGCCCATAAATTAAAAAAGATAAATAAATGACCGAGACAGAGTGAGTAGTTTATAAGGAACTGAAAATTAGGATCTGATAAATTAGTTGGTTCACTAAATAATAAGTACTCCATCTTTAACATCGATTTTTCTAATGTCTTCCCTAAGGGCACACATTAGGAGTCTAAATAAAGAAATAATTAAAGAAATATTATAAATTGAAGGGTAGAAAAAAAAAAGACAGGTAAGTTTATTTCTTCTCACATGCTACTTTTATTCTGGTAAATAAGTTACTTACCAAATGACAAATACTTATAAAAAAATAAAGTAAATGATTTTTTTGGTAAGAATGAGCTTAAGCTTATTTGCTTTGCAAACAAGGCTTAAATATTAGATTTTTTCATGATCCCCTAACCTTTCTAATATCAAATTTATTTCATTTTAATGTTTTTTGCCCATGTATCAAAGCCACACGAAAAACATTATTTACAAAAAAAAAAATCACAAATTTATTAAACTATATTTCATATTATATATTTTGCGTAGAGTTTTTAAGGATAACTAGTCTTATTGTAAATAATCAAAGACTACTTCGCTTAAAAACATATAGTGAGTGCGATAAGAACGGTAACACTATAATTATTCAATCACCCAACGATTTTAATGAAGTTATAAACTAATAACTAATGTTGTCACATATGATAGATACAAGGAGTATGACAGATATTGTTTTATGTAACACCGTTTAGTTTTACTTAGTTGTTGAAGGTTAAAATAATTTGGAAAAATCATAAAGGTATGTTTCAGTTATATAGGATTCATTTAGGTAATTTGCACCATGTTTATGGACATGGTTTTGTATTTAATTAAAAACTGATGGTACCTGTAGTAGCGACGTACTATAACTATGTCGCTTGATGTTTTACAAATGATATGATTACTACTAATTAAACAGCAAACCTTTCGTGCTAAAAGCAACATAGGTGATCAACTACAACAAACCACGAACATTTGTTTCATCAAATGATTCGATATAGTTAGACCTTTTTTTATCAACTTAAGCATATATTTTAAAGATGATCCTAATGAGAGCCCCGTGCATCGCACGGGTTTTCCAACTAGTACATATATATAAAGCAGAAACTTTTCGAGCGATATTAGAGAGTCCAACTTTTTTAGAAATCCTAACCAGATTAGATTTCAAAAAAATTAAATAAATAAAATTATCCTAATAAAAGTAGATTTCTTAGTATTTAAAACAAATTTTAATAAAATTATCCTAATATAAGTAGATCAAACATATTTTAATAAAATTATTATCCTAATATAAGTAGATTAAAATGATCAAATAGATAATAGAAATTCATAATAGTTCAAGTTATCGTATTTGTTTCCCCCCACTTATGGTCTCATACATTTTTAATTTGTATTCTCGCATCAAAATTCAAGAAGTTGTCGGATAAAAGATAAATTTATTTTATTAAAGTGTTATGTTAGGATGAGATAGTGTAATGTTACGTAGTTACACGAACTATAAATTACGATTTCATCAAAATGTAATCACTAAATAATCATTGGAGTGTATATATTAATCATAAACATAAATGCCTCCATATACATTCAAGTTATCAATACATAAAACATTTCACTAATCTATATATGTTACTATTTTTTTTAACTAATTTTCTTTCTAAAAGAATGTGGAGATCATTAAATGGAGGAATGAAACCGAGAAAATTTAAGTAGAATTTGTGGGTTTAAACAACTCAAAGCTTTTGTGTAACAATGGAACAAATCATAGTGTTATTCATATGATGAATTGATGATTGGTTCTAGACTCACGCATTAGTGTATGTAGTATCACCTAATTTCATCTACTACAAAATTTCATATATACCACCAGCATATATCCAAGTAATCTAACCATTACGAAATAGTAGGTGCTACATACTCAAAATACCCTATGTAACTAATTATATAATATATTAATGTCATACATATTATTCATATACTATATCTCAGATTTCATTATAAAAATTAACTGAAACCTAAAAAACGAGCTTAAAAGATAACTGAAAATTCGGAACCGAACAGTTAACCGATTAAATAAAAAATGCTTTTTAAACTAACCGAAAGATAGCTTTTTTTTTTATAATATGGCATGAAAGGACATACTAATTAGTGCTCCATATTTAATATTATAAATTGAAGTATTAAAAAAAAAACAGGTGGCTTATTTCTAACATGCTTCTCTTGTTTTGGTAAATAATTTATCCACCAAATACTTATAACAAAAAAGATAAATGAAATTTTTGTCAGGTAAATTTAAGCATTTTTTTTTTCGAAATAGAGCCTAAATATGAGATTTTTAATTTCATGATCTCTTGACCTTTATAATATCAAATTAATTTCTTTTTGATATTTTTTTTTTTGCCCATGTTAACTTGTTTTGAACCTATTGTTAGGAGTTAATCTCATGTTACCATTTTTAATTTTATAAACTTGCTTAATAAAATAAAGGAAAAATTACAAATAACCACCACGTATTTGCGTTTTTTTACAAATTACCACCACGTATTTGCATTTTTACAAATAACACCCAAACTTCAACGTATATTCCCCAATCACCACCGTATTTTTACCCCGAGCATCGTTTTTCTTATTTCCCGACTTATTAAGCGAGGATTTACGCAAAATTCCAAGATTACCCTCGTTGCTTACACCAACATATTGATACCATACATTTCATTTTACTCTAACCCTAAACCCCCCAAATTTCTAATCTCATCCCCAATTCAATTAATAATTTAGGGAATTCATCATCTCTTTAACTAATTAACCAATCCCTCACTGATAAACCTTAATTCAGTTGATTAATCAACCACCAAAAACAAAACGCCTAGGCTAGCTCTGCAATAACGTGTGAGTTCTGCATAGAAGCGAAGCAAATAAACGGAAATAAACGATGAACTAAAATTACGAATACAATCTGGAAATTGAGGGTTGCAAATTGCAATGTTGCGTGGGTGATAAATGAACATGTTTGCTCCTAAACATGTTTGGCAGACAAGAATTATTACGCCAAAAATCTACTACTTGTCTTATTGTACACAAATTTGGGGAATTCAATCTGGATAATTTGGTGTGAATTAAGAGACACAACAACAAGGCTATTTGCTATCACACGAGTATGGAAGCAAGGCAAAGTGACAGTTGTAAAATACTAATTGAATCGACTGAATTAGGATACAATCGATTAATCGATTTGTTTTGGGTGGTTGATTAATGGACTGAATTAAGGTTTATAGTTAGGGGTTGATTGATTTAGCGAAAGAGATGATGAATACCCCAAATTATTGATTGAATTGAGGATGAGATTAGTAATTTGGGGGCTTAGGGTTAGAGTAAAATGAAATGTATTGAATCAATATGTTATGTTGGTGTAAGCAACGAGGGTAGTCTTGGAACTTCACGTAAATCGTCACTTAATAAGTCGGGAAATAAGAAAAACGATGTTCGGGGTAAAAATACGGTGGTGATTGGGGAATATACGTTGAAGTTTGGGTGTTATTTGTAAAAACGCAAATACGTTGTGGTAATTTGTAAACAAATGCAAATACGTGGTGGTTATTTGCAATTTTTCCTAAAATAAATAACTATTGGTCCAGAATAAATATTAGCAATGAGACATTGTAACACAAAATACGTATATATCATAATCATGAGAAATAGAATAAATAAGCAATTGGGTTCAAAATAAATAGCGTTCCATATAAGAAAATTGTTAACTCTACAATAAGAAAAAACAAATTTGATCAAAAGGAAAATCTATCACAATTGTCCAATTGTATCTCTTTTGTCTTGGATGCAGCGAATATAAATAAAGATTCAGACTCAAACTGAATTTTAAATAATGTCAACCTGAGATATTCGTAGCCTTTTGCAATTTGTAGCTCTTTTACCACTAAAAACACTATATCTAGTGAATTTTTTAAAATTATCCCTTTCTCCTAAAAACACTATAACCAAATTTAGCTCCTTCACATTTAAAATCATCTACCCATTCTCAGTTTCTTGCCATGTCGGTATTATTTTTTGGATGATAAAGCGGGAATTTGTTAGTGAATACTCCCTCCGTCTCGGTCAATTGTTATCCTTTGGTTTTGACATAAAAACCATGGAAAGAAGAGAGAGCCAATTACTAAATGACATGTGGACCAAATTGAGTGTGAATGATCAAATTGTTCGTCAAATGCATTTCTAAAATAGAAAGGACAACAATTGACTGAGACACCAAAAAATAGAATCGGACAAAAAATGACGGGGACAGAGGGAGTACTTTTTATATGGACAATGCTAGGGCGTCACCCGGTAATACACCATCTCGACTCTTGGTACCACCGTAACTAAAATAATCCAATAATAATAAATACAATATTAAACAGAAAATTCACGTGGTACCGGTGAAGTTTGCCACTTTGCACATCGTACCTAATATTTTATGTTTTTGCAAAATGACAATGTCCAGGGGTGATATCGCATATTCTTTGCCATTTTTGCCTTTGGCTAAATTGTTTGACAAAAACATAGATTAAAATGTCACTAAATTTACAAAATTATCCTCGATGGTACTCAAATTCTATATCCGCGGTGGCAATAAAATTGAAGCACTAGTACATGTGATTAACCTTTGTCCAAGTTTAATTTATACACAAGTTGGCAACAATTATAGAACCCTATAAGAAAAATCTTGTTCTTTCGCGGTTAATTACTACATCAAAACCCTAGTTCTCGGGTGCTTTTAGCAATCCTTTAGGAATTAGAATGAAGTTCTTTGTTGTCGGTCATAAAAACTCGTCGCCCAAGTAACCAAGTGTATGTATAGACATGCATGTGTCATACATATTTCATAATTTCTCACTTAAAAATCAAATCACTCCCTTACCGAAAAACAACTAAAATTATAGAATTTCATCAAATTTTTGATAGTAAATATAATACTATTGTCATGGAGCTAGACATGAAGAAGTCATCACATGATAATTCTAATAATAAGAATAATGAAGTTCAAAGATAATGAAGATAATAAAGTGCAACTGACGTACGCTCAGCGATTAGAGAATTCAACCCGAAAGATGCAAGAAAGATACAATCAAACGAATATGACATGGATTCTAATAATGCCACATGGGATGTAAAAAAGCCACGTACACAATAACAATGTTACTTGGCAAACGAATATGACATGGATTATCAATTTATTATTATATTGCAAAATTTAATTTACTTATTTCCTTTAAAATTTCATCCATATTCCATTAGCTTTAAACTTAATTAACTCAAAAAGAAACTGCAAAAAAAAAATGCATTAGCTATAAGTTAATAATTTAAAGATATTTATCTATATAATAACATAAAAAGGCTAGATTGAGTAGTTAGTAGAATGACACGTGGCACACAACATTTACATCTATATAATAACATAAAAAGCTTAGATTGAATAGTTAGTATATTGACACGTGGCGCCCAACATTTACATGTTAGATCAATTTTTTAATTTTATTTAAAAAAAATAGAAAATGAAAAGGCAAAGTAGTAATCAATAGACTAATTATTCATCTTATTTAAACACTTTCATTTACTATGCATTATTCCACTTAATAATCATTATTTAGTGCTAATCTTTTTATATTCCATCGTTATGAAAAAATTTCACCTATAAAAGAAAATAAATTGATAATATTCTAGCATATTCCTAGCAAAAACAAATTAATGAAAAGTAACATAAAAAGCTTAGATTGAGTTGTTACTAGAATAACACGTGAAGAGCTACATATACATGTTTGATCAATTTTTTATTTTTTATTTAAACAAAAGTAAAAATAGAAAATGAAAAGGCAAAGTAGTAATCAATAGACTAATTACTCATCTTATTTAAACACTTTCATTTATCATGCATTATTCCATTTAATAATCATAATTTAGTGCTAATCTTTTTATATTCTACCGTTATGAAAACATTTAACCTATAAAATAAAATAAATTGATAAAAATTCTAACACATTCCTAGCAAAAACAAATTAATGAAAAAGTTTGTTTATTTTCACCTAATTATTTTATTTGATTTATTTTTCAACAATTCTCATATCTTTACTTTGTGGTGTGTAGGAATCAAATGGACAATAAATAAAGAGGTAAAAGAGAAGTAGAAGAAAAGTGGAGATGAATTCGATAAGCATTTGTATTATATAGTTTGTTTTAGCCATTGTCGAATGTATATAAAGACACTTGAAATCGTCGACGATTGAATATAATCATCAGCGAATGGTGATCAAACTTTGGTGAAGGAAATCATCAGCGAATTACTGACGAAAAAAGGCTATTACTGACGGATTTTACCCGTGAGTAACCCGCGTTTTGGTAGTAATATAACTTGACTAAATTGTCACTTTAGTTTTTTTAATCTTTTTTCAATAGTAATATATTGTTTTGCGGATGTTTTTAATATATTCATCATTGTTAATGTGTAATAAATTTATTAAGATTGATATTAACAACAAATTACAAATATGACTAGGGCAAGTTGGTTTAAGTATAATATTATCTATATATTTAATTAAGTTGGTCAGATGGGTAAATCTATATTTTTCTTATGATTTGAATACTAATGAGATGAGATATATACATTTGATTTTGTTGTCTTATTACTGCTTTGATGATAAGATGGCAAAAGTACATTGTATATATCGATTTGCGATAATTTGTTTATATTAATTCTCTTAGTATAATTACTTACATTTTATCCCAAAACAACATAATACTAATGAGTAGAATATCTTTTTTACTTTTAATTTCAATGTGATAACGGATGTTTTATCTATTTACCCACCTTATTTAAATTATTTTTATTTGATTAAACGTTACAATAGTTAAGAGAAAATGAGTGAAGAATATTTTAAGTCTTAAATATCATCATTATTTCCAAAAAAAAAGAGGTATATAAACTATGTTTAATACTACTTATTATTTTTTTAATTAATACAAAGTATTATCATTTTAATAAAGTTGACTAACAAAAATATCAAATTTGACGTTGAACAAAAATGATATCATTTGGTTATAAAAGTAATGAGAATGGGAATAACAAAATAATAGGTTACAATAAAAAAAACAATACTAAAGAATGACGCAAAATCGTAAATAACTGAATATCAAGCTACTACAAAAAGTAGTAAAAAAAATTACGTCAATAAATTAATGAAAAGTTAGAGCTTAACTCTTACACTTTCACAATAGGTTATCTCCTACTGAATAAACCACAACTCAACCTTTCAATTTCCCTATCATAATATTGCAATAGTTAGAACCCTACACAAATGGTTTGTGTGTCTTTCCATATTTTCTAACTTTTAACTAGTTCTGTCTCCCGTGAAAATCACAGGCTTGTTATTGACATCATTTTTTTTTTATTAAAAGTAATGTCTCGCGGGATAGGAGAAAAGATGCTTTATGAGCTCGGGGACAAAAACGCGTGAGTACCAAAAGGCGGAAGCGGTCTATACTAAAATATCAAAGGGACACATGAGGTTTTATAAAAATGAAAAAAATATGAAAGTTGTTGCTATCTCTAATTTGCAAGTCATCATTAAGAGAATATTACTCCATGCTACGTCTCATACTCTCATATATCTGTTTACAAAAAAAAATATTGCATTAGAAAAAAAATGTATGTTTTGCTTTGTCAGATATGCCACAAAGAAGTGATATTCATGAAGACATATTGTAGCAAATATATGTTGTTATTTGAGATTCAATGATGTCCTGCAAAAGCCATTTACTTGTTTACGTTAACAACCTACAATACATAGTGGTACATTATTAGGACAATTATCATCACTTAACAAACACGTATAAATTCTACAAAACTCGGATAAACAAACTTCTCCTTGTTGTGAAATAAAGACAAGATATACGAGAGAAAACGTAGAGAGAAGAAAACAGAGACAAAACTATGTATTATTGCATTATGAGGGGGTTTATATATACACACACGATAGGGTAGAGTTTCCATAATATAACATCTTTAGAATATCCTAACAAATGGACATCCATGTAATATTACATAATAATATTTCATAACACTCCCCCTTGGATGTCCATTACTGAAGAAGATGCCTCGTTAAAAACCTCACTAGAAAAACCCCTTGGGAAAAACACTGGCGAAGGAAAAGAGTACACTAATCTTCAAACACGTATAATAATAGTTGCCTCGTTAAAACCTTTCCATGGAAAACCCAATGGGACAAAACCATGGATAAGGAAAAAGAGTACAACGCGTGTCTACTCCCCCTGACGACTACATAATTGATGTATCTTGAAATGAACCACGCTTTAACGTAACTTCTCGTCTCGATAGTTGAATAAAATCCATTGTAGTTGATAAACTTGATATCTTCAAATCCTTGATAATTTCTATCTTCATATTTCATTAGAACTCACAATCTAGGTGTAGTCATTTGTGATGACTCTTGGATCTTTATTTCAAATAATACTTCCACAATAGTGATAGGGAATTTCTCGATAGATGACATAATATTATATGTCAAGAATAACTCGTTTTAATAATCATAGCGTATCAATGCGCTTATTGTGCTACCTCGTTAAAAAACCTTGCTAGGAAAAACTCATTGTGACAAAAAAACCTAGTCGAAGGGAAAAAGAGTGTATCCATCATTCCTTAATTCCTTGTCTTAGGGAGAATCAATCCGATAATTATTGAATAATCATCCAATACCTTTGAGCCATTTTGTTTGCTAAACCATATATGTATGGATTGACATTTTCATTGTAGATTTTCACTACAATATTCTAATCGTCATGGTACTTCTGGACCATAAACTCATGTCACATGTTTAATTAGCAAGAAGCTCATTCAAATCTAAATTCCAATATGCTCAAACTTCAGGTTGAGACATCAAGTAAACCCTACAGGAGTTTAAGTATTCCATTTTGGAAATAATCACGAACTTTTCAATCGTGTCATAGAGATTCATATATAATCATGAGTTCCCAAAACTCAATTAATCAAACATTATCATTTGATAATCATTTATAAAAAGCTCTTATAAGGAGTAATCCTCGTTGGAGTATCTCATAAGATAACAGTTCTCCTTTTAAAATATTTATCAAAATATAACAATATAATTAATCATGTGCATGCATATGATATGTAACTAATTCTAAACAACATTTTAAAACAATGCAATAACTTATATAAAATAAAACTAATTAATATGCAAATGAACTTAATCTCTAAATACACATGATGATGACTCGATAATGCAAACTGCACAGTTTCTTTTCCAATATTCATAATTGCAATTGACTTCAAGTCAATGGATGGACTTCAGGTCCATGAGCTCATTCATAATCATTGATTATGTGTCAACAATAAAATTGGACTTATTTATAAGATCCCCATTATCTAGTCCATTAAATTCCGCGCGCAAATGCATATCGGGTTTTTAAATATATCGATATATAATTTCAACATCTCGCGATATTGTCAGTACTGAATCAGTGATATCTGAATATATTTGGTACCATTCCTTTTTTATATAGGTCATCTATTATCATTCAGATATCTATGTCACTTCCGGGACATCCAAATTTCTTTACTCCATAGGAGTACCAACTGCTCATGCTTGTCGCTTTCTTATTACTTAAAATATGTGAACCGATATGACTCTCACACTACATTCCACGTGTGGCTATTGTTCAATTTGGCAAGAATCTAATTTTCATTACATATATTTTCTATGACTAATTTATAGCTCGCTATACCACATATAGGGCTAATCTGTCTATAACTAAATCATAGATTTTAATGCATGAACATATTTTGATAAGGTGATGAAAGTGGTATCATAATACATCTTCATAACCAAATGAATACCATCATTTCTAATTCCATGAACCTCTATTTGATGTATTTCATATTGAAAACAAACCACTGAACTTCAGGTCCAGTTGAGGATAATATACTTGTTTGTTTTTACCAGCTTTTCCTTATCATATATTCTCCCCCTAAGGTGGTAAAAACTATCTATACTAGATAGATTTAATGGGCAATAAATCATTATATCCACCTTAATTGTCTTATGCAGTTGGTTTTTCAATGTGCTGAATCACAATGCCCAATTTGGAGACAAACGATTCCATATAATAATCGAACTGTGATCTCCAATTTCAAATATACTCAGTCTTCGTGTAATATCTTGCCTTTAATAAATTTACACGAGAGAGTTTCAGCACTTATATTTTCCTTAAGATAAACTTCAGGTTTATCAAAACGGGTATAATAAGAACCCGGATGGCCTTACTATGTCACATCTGAATTATTTCATGTCAACTTTCTAAGAATCCGGCCAGATAAATGATGTGACATTGTACACAACATGTGTCTCAATATTTAGGCAAGACTTATCAATATTCCAATAAAGAACATGACCGTATTACTCTTAGAATATTTTCATATATAATTTTTTTTCTCTTTGCAAATTTCAAAATTGTACGTTAATACATCTAACATGCCAAAAACTCATAAAATACTGACACACTAAACAAAATAATTAACAAATGGCTATCTATTAGTCACCATAAAACAACAATTAATTAAAAATAAAATAAAAATAAACTTAATAATTATCATGTGCCAAATATTAACAGAAGCCATGGACAGCGATGCATATGAATTGATTAATAAATTACTAATACACCTTTAACCATATTAACAAAAAAACCTTGCAATCAAAATATGGTGACTGGAGAGGCAGCTTCAAAATCATCTATATGGTTAGAAACTCAGAACATTGAAATAGAAAACTAAGTTTATACTCCGTACAAAATTACCGCATGATAGGGAAATTACTTGCTCTTGTCATAATTAACAAATTGACAACATAGTTATATAGAACAACTTACATGTTTAAGATAATACGTCTCCTTGTCTTTTTTTTTTCAATTCAGTTGGTTAGATTTCGTGTAGATGACATAAATGTGAAAAAAAAAATATCAAATATATTGTCAATATACTAGGCAAAAACTAACGTTATCCTTATTCACACAATTTAATCATGTTGTCGTGTGTCAATTAATACTTATTTTACATTTGTGTTGACTACACAATCATCATTAAAACAACAATTTAAACTGATAAAACGTACTCCGTATTATACAAGATATGAAAAATGGAAATATGTAAATAATGTGAAGTTTCGGTCACAAATCTCATTATCCTTAAATACTATGAATTTCTAGTCATAGTTTCATTATTTACAAACACTATGAACTTCAGGTCATAGTGCGAATGTCAATATTTCAACCCGTAAATAATTTTCCCTTTCTCATATCAAACTTCGAGCATATACGAGTCTCACGGGGATTTTCATGAGATATTCACTTTTATACAATATTGTCATTTCTTTCAATAAACAAATTTGACTCAATAAGACCACATTATTAAGCTCAATTAAGGCTTCTTTACTTGCCTTATCAAATGTCACATTATTAGGCTCAATTAAGGCCGCAATATTAGGCTTATCATACTGCCATATTCTCGATCTCTATTACAGACAGCGTCTTTATGAGATGTCACATTCACTTCAGGGAGTGGATCAAATTTCATATCTCGTTATACTGTTCAACTTCAGATGAACAAGAATCAATTCGCAAATAAATTTGCCTTTTATAAAGATCGCTTTAAATTGAAGAGCGATTCATATACTCATAGACGTGGACTTCTAGCCACTTACACTTATACAATATTAATATATTGTACTGATGAGACGGTGTTAAATTATTACACACCTTTAAAACTTTGAACTTCTGGCCAAAGTTATAATATGGGCATATTTCTCATCTTTATAAAATAAATATTTTGGAACTTGAGGCCAAAAATTATATGATATGTCCCTTTTCAAAACTTGTATATATTTTGTAACAAATGCTCCGTACTTCTTTTTAGATACAGGAATCAACATCTTGACGATTATAAAACAAAATTAAGTACTTATACGTATATGGAAGGAAATTATACTAGAAAAACTTACATGGGATGATTAAGTGTGATAAACACGAGCTGTTATCTTTGTTGTATGACCATCTTAATTATTATGTCTTCCCCCACTTTCCTTCTATCAATTAGTTTTTTTTTTGACAGTTTAATTAATTAGCGTTTCGTGCTGATAACGTGTTGTGAAATAAAGACAAGATATACGAGAGAAAACGTAGAGAGAAGAAAACAGAGACAAAACTATGTATTATTGCATTAGGAGGGGGTTTATATATACACACATGATAGGGTAGAGTTTCCATAATATAACATCTTTAGAATATCCTAACAAATGGACATCCATATAATATTACATGCATAATAATATTTCATAACACTCCAGAATATATAGCCTATAAAAAACAATTTCATTACACATACACATCTCTAAATACGCAATAGTTATAAGCCTTAGTGTGAAAATTACAATAATTAGACAAAACAAACCCAACCAGATAAGAGATTGGATCAAAACAATAACCATGGACATGAATCAATTAAGAAAGATAGGTAAATTCCAAGCAAATAAATATTAAAAGGAACAAATAAATGGAACTTACCCATTTGTACATCCATAAAGAGTTGGACATGGACATAGGTATCAAAAAAATTGGGAGAGTAGGAAAATTGACTCCAAGTTTAGGATTAGAAAATGAAGAATACATATGGGAAAGAGAATTTCAATAGTCAGGATTTCGTAAAATCAATCCTTACAAGTTACAAATGCATCCTAATTCTCTCTTAATGGCATGTTAATACACAATATTAAAGAGTGTTATCATGGGGAGCCTAAGAGTTAGGGTCTTGAGGGAATTCAAGACACATTAAAAGCAAAAGTAAAAAACTTAAGTTCATGCTATAATGATAGCAATTTAATTTTTGATGTAAGTTATGAAGGTATATTAATATATATGATAAGTGGCAAGAAGCTAATGTGTGACACGTGACAATTCAATAAAGGCTCAAGATGCCTTTTTTATGTTATAGGTGGCAAGAAGCTAAGGTGTGACACGTGGCACTTCAATGGAGGCTCAAAATGCCTTTTTATATTATTATATAGATATAGATTCTTTCATTAATTTGCCATAAATTCAAATTCACCATCCTCTTTAAAAGCCCAATGTTTTACTTTTATAAAATGAGTATTTTAGTATGAGATATCGTGGAGGGTCTCATGTCAACTTTATTTTTATTATCGATTCATAGAAACGACTCATTTTCTAGCTCAGTAAAACATACCTAAATATGAACGGCTAAAATAGTTATAGAGATAGACCACGAATGAAAAATGGAAAAATCATCAAAAACTAAAGGGGAAAATGCATGAACGATCCTTAAACCGAACCCGTGAATTTCACGGGTCACAAAACTAGTTATTCGTCAAAAGTATTCCTAAAATCGAAAGGTAAAACAATTGAGTGAGACACTTAAAATTAAATAAATAAATAAATTACAACTTTTATGTAATAATGTACCGGTGTTAAATAATCCCTTGACAAGGCAAAAGAAAATTAACCTAGTAGTGATAGATGCTAAAGTCGAAATTATATTAATACAATAATAATTTCTCAGAATTATTGGATTTATTACACGTTTTTAACAAAAAATTTCTTATATAATAATACTTATTAAATTAGTGTATTTTTAAGGTTTGCCGGCCCAACGATTAAGCTTTACTTTGATTTTCAAAAACCGTTTTAATCTTTATTCTTGATTTAAATTCTAATTTTTATATAAAAAAAAAAAATTACATATAACCACCACATATTTGCGTATTTTTACAAATAACCACCATGTATTTACAATTTTACAAATAACCCCCAAACTTTTATCTAAACTCCCCAATCACCACTGTATATCCAATTCATGGACTATACAACCAATTGTATATGTTGTACGGTTAGAATCTTAGCTTTGTGATAAAGTATCTGAGCTTATGTTAAAAAATATGAACTTTATTAGAAAGTATTAAACTCATCCATTTACACACTAAAAACATAAACTTTGAATTAGCTCAGAAAGAATACATATAAGCTCGGATTCTTATACCTTAGTTGTACAATGCTTATGGTACAACTGGATGTATAATCCTATTTGTGATGTATATCTGCCTCGACACTTGGTTTTCTTATTCCCGACTCGTTAAGTAATGTTTTACGTAAAATGCCCATAATACCCTTCCCCATTACTCCCAAACTTAAGAATCCCCAAATTGCCAGAAATACCAAATTAGGGAGTATTGCTGATGATTTTTTCAAAGAAGCTAATGACATTGGTATGTCTAGGAGTAATAGAGGGAGGGGTATAATGGGCATATTACGTAGAATGTTACTTAACGAGTCGGAAAATAAGAAAAATAAGTGTCGGGGCAGATATACGGTGGTGATTGGGGAGTTTAGATAAGAGCTTGGAGGTTATTTGTAAAAGTGCAAATACATGGTGGTTATTTGTAAAAATACGCAAATACGTGGTGGTTATTTGTAATTTTCTCTAAAAAACATTCGGGCTTCAATTTTAAAGTATGTAAGTTTAACTTGACTTTTGTATTATTTTCACCTCCCATTTTTGTTTTTCCACTTTTCTTTTTCTGTAATTTCGCTTTTTAGTGTGCGATCATCCATGACGGCTCTCCAATCATTTTAGGACTAAGGCTCTGATGTTGTTGTTGTATTATAAATAAGGCTTTTCCAATAACAAGTTATTTTAGTTTTGTTTTTTGATGTATAATGATGTGATTCTCAACGGCGTTTTCATTCACTGGCCTAGACCATTAACTTAGCTTGATAAACACGGAGTATAATTTTAACTAACTTTGGTAAAGAGTTACTCTTGTGTAAGACAGTTTTATATTAATACTAGGTAGTATCCCGCGCTTTGCGCGGCCTGTTATAAAAATTTATTATTATAATTGAAGAAAAATAATATATTTCATATATGACCTTTAATATTTTTACTGGTAAGAAAAATAGATTAATTTTTCTCAATTTTTTTTTTTTGGTTTAACTTCAATGTGTTATAATAAAATAAATACAAAGTTAAATAAATTTATGACTGATCAAATGTCATATTAATTAAAATAAAAATGATTCGAATAATACAACAATCAGTATTAAGTTCACGAATTATATCATTTTACGATACGCTATGTTGCAAATCAGTTAATATTTGTTTAAAATAATGTGAATATAATTTTATATAATTTTTAATTTTTTTTGTATAACGTGTGATATTTATGTATGAAACATACATGGTCCAAACTCAACTTATTCAAACTAACAAAATTCAAGCACTAGTAGTATACGCGTGATTGACTTTGTCCCAAGTGTAAATTTATTAATGTGAAATACGGAGTAATTATTTTATTCACGCCAACAAATTATACAACCCTAATAATTTCCAAAAAAAATTCAACTGATTTTTACTTACCTAGTTCCTTTAGGACTTCCTTGTTGTCGGTAACAAGAACTCCTCGCCCAAGTAACAAAGCATATATATAGACTGATGTAATTTCATATTTTCATAATCTTTCACTTAAAAACAATTGCAAATTATACATAAACAACACTAAAATCAGAGAGTTCATCAAGATCGTCATCATGGAGAAAGTGAAAGAAAAAGATAACTTAGACATGAATACTACTACTACGAGATTAATGAAGCTGAAAGATAATGAAAATACTAAGGTGCAATTGTCGTATGCTCAACGATTGGAGAATTCAACTCGAAAGATGCAAGAAAGATACAATCAAGCTAAAGATAGCCGGCAAAAGATATGCGTAATAGGGTTGGATGATGCCCCTAATCCATCTCGTCGTAGCGAGACTATGATCAAGAAAGTTATACCTAATGGTGTTAGGAAGCCACTGATGTCTAACGTAAAGCGTACCTCAAGTTGTGTCAAAGACAGAGGCGTAAAAAGAAATTCTCAAGGGTATGGCGGCATCAAGGGTAACAATGGAAATTTGGAGTTGTCGAAGAAACGGGATGAATTGAATGAAAAGAGGAGATTGAATGAAGTATACAAATTGTCGTACGCTGAAAGGGCGGAGATGGTGAAGAGGAAATTGGAACAAGGATATGATCAATGCAAAGACGATAGCCGTAAGAAGGCGTGTTTAATTTGTTAAATTCGAAGGGGAGTGAGAAAAAAAAAAAAACATATATAAGATATTAATCCCACATTGATGAAGAAACATTGATCAAGGTAAGAGCTAAGTATAAAGTGGCATTCTTCAACATTGAAAAAATCACGCAGCCATGCATTGAGCACAAAGCGAACTATTCTTTCGCCTTTTACTAAAGAATACCGTGTGCTCGTTGCTTTACAGTGGCATACGTTAATTTTTAGAGGGAGCTCCTTCAACGGAGCTTCCAGCAATTCAAGTGCAATGTCGATAATTTTAATGTCGTTAATTGTGTTTTCAGCCTTCAGCCTTTACATTATTGTCCAACAGCAAATATTGAAGCTTTCTTACATCAACAGATAAAATTGTTAAGAGTAATTTTGATGTTGTATATTCATTGCAACAAGGCTACGATGATCAATGCGAATATAGCCGTAAGAAGGCGTACTTAATCTGTTAGATGGAGGCTTCTCTTACATTCGTTCATCAACTTAGCTATGCATAATGCATGAAATAATAGCCTATTCTTACAATATCATTGTAGTAGAGGACGAGATTGACGAACCTCCTTAATTTTCATTGGCAAATAATCAGTTGACGAAATAAAAGAAAATTAGCCTCGTCGAAAATGCTAAAATCGTAATTCTTTGACAACAATTCCTCTGCATTATTATAAATAAGGTTGCAATCAACATATTTAGTAGCCTAAGTGGTAAGCTAAGTACAACACATGGCCCTAATTAATCCTCTCATTATGAGGACAAGAATGATACCTTTTCTTAGTGGTACAATACAATAGCGAGTTTTTAAATCGCCATATTAGTTTTATTATTATTGAATATTATACTCGTAACTACTAATTTTTAGGAACAATAGGACTTCTTACATCTTTCTCGTTCATGTGATTTTAACCTTGTTTCTCCCACACGCAATAATTAGCTCCATAGGTAGCAACTTTGAAGTTTGATGGAATGAGATTGCCAAGGTCATTTCTGGTTCCGAGCTTCACTATAATCTTTCCATCGATCATTGCAACGTAGAGATCAGCATTCGCTGCCATTATATTGACATTACTTGCTTCTGAAATACCATTTCTCGTCCTTACTGAACTCAATCGTATAATTTCTTCCTTCAAACCCCATTCAAAGAAATGATCATAGAACTGCAAAACGAAAACAGTAAGTGAATTGGAGTTTATTGGTAATTAAATGTTTGTCAAATAGTAAGTGCATATATATTAGGGCATCATCAACTATCAAGTGACTTACGATAGATGGGGTTCCGAGTGCGTGAGAATATATGCGTAGCCTTGCATAACTTTATCGGAGGGGAATGCCCATAGTCTTTGAGTGGATCCGGTATCATGGTTATCGATAAAGGTTACTGCATTTTTAGGCATAATTCCAATAAGTCCACTAGGCCTACCACTTGGGTCTTTTAATCTCCATAATTCTCCTTCAACGGCCGCTTGAAGAATACCTTTAGTAGTGAAATCAAAGGCATTAATAACACCTCCACCTGCGGCTTGGACCCACCCGGCTAACTCATTCCTAGGCCCGTCTTGGTTGTAGTCGGGCTTACCATCCGGGTCATAGTGTATAGCCGAGTCCCATAACTCACCAACGGCGAAATTAGGTGAAGTTTGTTGCATGTAAAGTTTGGTAATGCTAGGTGCATATCCCTTGACAAAATCAAATCTCCATCCACCATCAAATCCAATTTCGGTCTTCAACCAATTCATCCAATCGATTAGCTCTTTTTGGACTCTTGGGTTAAGGTGATCGATATCTGGAGCCGCTCCATACCCGGCTCCAGTGTCTAAATTCCCGCTACCATCTGAGTATTGAGTGTCGTCCCTACATATGGCCCATGGACCCCAATCTAGACGATCATCGGGCGTGCCTCCTTCAAAGATGCAATAGATTCCTCTTCCATCTTGTTTGTCAGCACATCTATAATTTATTACGATATCAGCTACCGATTTGATCCCTTTTTGATGTAAGGAGTTGATCAAGTTCTTCAAGCAGCCGTTGAAGGAGAATTGTGGAGATTAAAAGACTCAAATGGTAGGCCTAGTGGACTTATTGGAATTATGCCTAAAAATGCAGTAACTTTTATTGATAACCATGATACCGGATCCACTCAAAGGCTATGGGCATTTCCGTCCGACAAAGTTATGCAAGGCTACGCATATATTCTCACGCACCCTGGAACCCCATCTATCGTAAGTCACTTAACATATTTGTTATATACGCACTTCCTATTTTGCATCATCACATACAATTACCAATAAATTTAAGATATCTAATTAGAAGAAATTGTTTCCTTCTCGCAGTTCTATGATCATTTCTTCGAGTGGGGTTTGAAGGAAGAAATTATACGATTGAGTTCAGTAAGGACGAGAAATGGTATAACGGAAGCAAGTAATGTCAATATAATGGCAGCGAACGCTGATCTCTACGTTGCAATGATCGATGGAAAGATTATAGTCAAGCTCGGAACCAGAAATGACCTCGGCAATCTCATTCCATCAAACTTCAAAGTTGCTACCTATGGAGCTAATTATTGCGTGTGGGAGAAGCAAGGTTAAAATCACGGGAATGAGAAAGGCGTAGGAAGTCCTATTGTTAGAACAATTGCTCCTTAAAATTATTAGTTACGAGTATAATATAATACTCAATAATAAAACTAAAATGGCGATTTAAAAACTCGCTATTGTATTGTATTCCTTATACCACTAAGAAGAGGTATCATTATTGTCCTCATACGATAATTGCACCTTAGTATCTTCATTATCTTTGAGCTTCATTAATCTCTTATTAGTAGTATTATTATTCATGTTTAGGTTGTCTTTTTCTTTCACTTTATCCATGACGATTTTGATGAAATTCTCGGATTTTAGTGTTGTTTATGTATAATTTGCAATTGTTTTTAAGTGAAAGATTATGTTTATATATATGTGCTTTGTTACTTGGGCGAGGAGTTCTCCTTACCGACAACAATAAGGAAGTCCTAAAGCAACTAGGTAAGTAAATCAGTAGAATTTTTTTTTGGAAATTATTAGGGTCGTGTAATTTGTTGGCTTGAATAAAACAATTATTTCACATTAATAAGTTTACACTTGGGACAAAGTCAATCACGCGTACACTACTAGTGCTTGAATTTTGTTAGTTTTTACTTTTTAATAATCTAAATAAAAATATAATTTATTAAAAAAATTAATGATGTTAACTCAATTAATTAACACCCAACTCAATAAAGTTATGACATGAAACTCACATGATGTGGTATTTACGTAATTTGATTTGTAATCAGCCTGAATTAAGCCAAGTCAATTTATTAATATAAAATTATATTACATAAGAGTAAATCTTTACCAAAGTTAGTTAAAATTATACTCTGTATTTATCAAGCTAAGTCAATGGCCTGGGCCAGTGAATGAAAACGGCCTTGAGAATCACATAATTATACATCAAAAAACAAAACTAAAATAGCTTGTTAATGTAAAAGCCCTGTTTATAATACAACAACAACATCAGAGCCTTAGTCCTTAAATGATTGGGGTCGGCTGACATGAATTATCCTTTAGAACTGTCTATGGATGGTCGCACACTAAAAAAGTGAAATTATAGAAAAGGAAAAGTGGAAAAACAGAAATGGGAAGTGAAAGGGATACACAAGTCAAGTTAAATTTATGGGTTTTATAATTGAAGCCTGAATTTCTTTTATAAAAACTTAGAATTTAAATCGAGAATAAAGATTAAAACGGTTTTCGAAAATCCAAGTAAAGCTTAATCGTCGGACCGGGAAACTTTAAAAATACACTAAAAAGTATTATTATATAAGATTTTTTTTTGTTAAAAACGTGTAATAAATCCAATAATTCTGAGAAATTATTATCGTATTAAAACAATTTCGAGTTTAGCATCTATCACAAGGTTAATTTTCTTTTGCCTTGTCAACGGATTATTTAACACATTTACATTATTACATAAAAAGTTGTACACCCTCTATTCCGGTTATTTATTTATTTATTTATTCAGTCCATTTATCATCAAATAATTGATTTTCTCCTCTTTCCACGATCTTTGTGCCAAAATTAAAGGTAAACAAATGACCAATACAGAAGGAGTACAAGAATTTGATAAATAATAATGTAAATTTATAAGGAAGTTAATCAATGTTTTCCTCTAGTTCAATGAAGTTGTAAAAACAACTACTACTACAAGCATAATTAAGGTGAATGCCTGATATATAACAACTTAGGCACGCCTTTTTGCGACTATCTTCACTTTGTTCGTAGTCGAGAACTAGGGTTTTGATGTAGTAATTAACCACGAAAGAACAAGATTTTTCTTGTAGAGTTGTATAATTATTGCCAACTTGTGTAAAAATTAAACTTGGATTCACATGTATTAGTGCTTCAATTTTATTACCACCGCGGATATAGAATTTGAGTACCATCGACGATAATTTTGTAAATTCATTGATATTTTAATCTATTTTTTTGTCAAACAATTTAGCCAAAGGCAAAAATGGCAAAGAATATGCGATATCGCCCCTAAACATTGTCATTTTGCAAAAACATAAAATATTATGTACCATGTGCAAATGACAAACATCACCCGTACCACGTGAATTTTCAGTTTAATACTGTATTTATTATTATTGGATTATTTTAGTTACGGTGGCACCAAGAGTCAAGATAGTGTGTTACCGGGTGACGCCCTAGCATTGTCCATATAAAAAGTACCCCCTCTGTCCCGCTCATTTGGTATCCGATTCTATTTTTTGGTGTCTCGGTCAATTATTATCCTTTCTATTTTAGAAAAGCATTTGACGAACAATTTGATCATTTACACTCAATTTGGTTCACATGTCATTTAGTAATTGACCCCTAGGTTGCACGGACACTCCTCCTAATCGGTGTTCCCGTGTCGAACACCCGTGTCGGACACGACACTCGTCGGACACACGTCAAAACGTGTCGGACACCTGTAAACCCGTGTCTAACTTTCATCTTTTATTTGGGCACGTGTCCGACGCGTGTCCATGGTATTTTGAGCCGTGTCCATGGTATTTGGACACCTTCAAACGGAAAGTTGAATTTAAGGTAAATGACGTGAATTGTTATATGGTTGAATTTGGTGAGCAAATGATGTTCTTTAGACAAGTAATGAGATGTCGAAATAGATTGATTATAAGTTGGTTTTTGGTTTTAAAAATGAGAATAAGTTATATTTAACGTCAAATTATACCTTCATTTATTTAAATTTAATATCAAATACTTTTTCAAAAGTAAAATCACACATATATAACTACAAAATATATATTTTATTAAATTTAAATAACGTGTCCCGTGTCCTAAATTTCATGGGATGCCGTGTCACGTGTCCGTGTCGTGTCTGTGTCCGTGTCCATGTCGGTGCTACCTAGATTGACCCTCTCCACTTTTCTTGGTCTTTGTGTCAAAACCAAAGAATAACAAGTGACCGAGATGGAGGGAGTATTCACTAACAAATTCCCGCTTTTTCATCCAAAAGATAATACCGACAGGGCAAGAAACTGAAAGAGGAGAGGGTCAATTACTAAATGAAAAGTGGGTCAAATTGAGTGTAAATAATCAAATTGTTCATCAAGTTTAATTCTTAAAATAGAAAGGACGACGATTGACTGAGACACTCCAAAATAAAATAGGACAATAAATGACCGGGACAGAGGAAGTACCTCATAATGATTAATGATGTATACTCTTTGGTATATTTGCAAGAGTAAATGAATAATTACTCCCTTTTAGATACCACTTTTCTAAAAAAAAAAAAAAAAAAAAAACCATTTTATACTCTTTTTATTAAATTACTTACCTCAAATGTTCTGAGGTAAAAAATTGCACACTTTTTTATATTCTGGTGAGATATTCCGTCAAAATTCAAATTATTAGTTTAAAAGCCTAATTTTATGACGATACTACCCTTATTACTCTATTATATACTTAGTCTTCTCTCTCCCTTATACATCTATTCAATTCATTTATTCATTTCAACTTTCCTCTCTTCTTATATTTTTCCCCACTTAAGGTAAGATTGTTCATCTTATTTTCAGTAATTAGGGTTTACAACCGAAAAATTAGAGTTTCCTAATCCAGAAATAAAGGTTATAATGCCAAAAATTAGGGTTGTGTTTAAAACACAGAAATTAGGGTTAAAACCCCAAGGTTTAAAAATCTGGAAATAAGGGTTTAAAACCCAAAAATCAGGGCTAAGAACTAAGAAATTAGGGTTACACAAAATTAAAATGATTGGAATACTACATTTAACTCAATTGATTCGCAACTAGTTTAGATCACGCGCAATGAATGCGCGGTATTTATAGAGTTTTTATTTTTATATTACTTAATCATGCTAACTTAAAAACTTATTAATTTTTCATATTTCACGTCATTATAATTTGATATGAGAAAAAAAAACTTAACAGTAAATTTTTTAAAGAAAACTAAGTAAAACTAAACTCAGGGCCGGCCCTGGGGCCGTGCAAGCGGTGCGGCCGCACAGGGCCCCCGACTTGGAAGGGCCCAATCGCAAGAAATATCAGTACTGGTTAATAAATAATTTAGTGCATGATCTACCATAATAATCACTGAGACATAGTGGTAGGAGGTGTGGTACATATTGCAAGTGGTTCTGGGTTCGATCCTTGCCTCATGTTTAACTTTGTTAGATTTTTACAAAATGGAAATTTTCAATTTTCAGCAAAATATGGCTTTAGGGATTTGAAACCGGGTGGCATGGCATGTTTATTGTGGAACAAACCACTATACCACTTAGTTATTGTGAAAGGATGGAAAAGGAATTTATTTATGTACTTATATTTCTTCTAGAATTGAGAAATAAACTAGTTATATAAACATTACTCAAAATAGTTATGTATGTTTTTTTTTCATTATTCTTTTAATAAAAACAGTATTGGGGGGCCCCTTTTTAAGATTTCGCACAGGGCCCCCAAAATTACAGGGACGGCCCTGACTAAACTGTAATTTAATAGTGGTATCTCATTAACGTAATTGTCATGAAAGTAATCAAAAACTATTTTTTTATACCACAAAACTAATGATTCCAGTTTCTCTCAAGTTTTTTTGTCATGAAAGTAATTAAAACGATTTATAATTTTGCGTAGTATGACTGTATGAGTCATGTCATTATCAAATAATAGTATCAATAAAGATTTAATATTATTTATATTTTAATTAAAATATTATAGTTTAGTGTTTAGTGAAAATTATATAATTTGATGAAAAGATTAATTTTAATGAAAAGAATTATATAATGAAAAACATTATAACTATTAATTTTTTTTTTATTTAGTGAATACAATTAAATTATAAATAACTTCCTTATTTAAAAAGATGCTTTTTAAAGGGAAAATTAGTGAGTTCACCTATTCTTTTAATAGATAAGGGATTTATATTAAATTTCAACATATTTATAAACACCTGGCTAATAAAACACAGAGAGGCCAAAGTCGATACTTTGAAGGGGAGAATCCTCGCCAATGCTCTTAAACAAAAAAATTTCAAGCTTGAGATCTCTATGAATAACCCCCAACGAATGACAAGCTTCAACAACCCAACAAAAGTGCTCATCGTCAACTTTGCTGCCTCGCGCTAATTATACTGCCCTTTAGCCACAATCCGATCAAACAACTCCCCACCTTGACACAACTCCATAATTTAAGTATATTAGGGAAATTTTTTGGGATTAAATATTAAAAATCAATAGAATGACAAGTGAAATGGAGGGATGTCTAAATATTGACCCAATGGTAATTTCGTCAGATTTTAAGAATTTTCGCCTGTAAATGAAAATGAGTGCAATTTTAGACCTGACAACATTTGAGGGGAGTAATTTAATAAAAAGTTTATAAAATGAAGCTTTTTTAGAAACTTGATACCTAATATAAAAGGGAGTAATTATTAATTTACTATATTGGCAATCACTATAAAATATACTACAAGATTATTGTATGGTACGACCACTCAAACAATGACGCATTTCAAGGTAAAAAAATGACAATTTAATGTGACAAAATGACTAGTTTTACTTTTTTGTTTTTTAAAACCACTTTTTAACGTAAAATGATCATTGTTCAACATAAAACTCCTCTACACTATATGATTGACAAATGATTGTTGGTTATGACTTCAACACTTTGTATACAACATAGCAAGTGTTCAAATTAAATAGGGTTGGGTGGTGACTGCGATAAAGCATGGCTGCATGGGTCATCTGTTATATACTATTTACTCCATTAAATCAAAAGTTGCAATTTGTGATCAAATAATGAATCGTCAAGTAACGAGAGCTATCCAAAAACCTTATCGACCTAACTTCCATTTACTCGAAATACGTGACATTTTTCTATCGATTTCACCATGCATGCATTTTATTCGCCTATAAAAACCCTCCTTACGTTCCTAATTCTTCATTCATTTCCTACATCATATTTCTTCTTCTTCATTGTTCCATTCACGGAGTTTGAAGATGAAGAGTTCTAGGATCACCAATCTTCTTTGCTTCTTTACCATCTTATTCTCTCTTCTCTTTGCCTTCGTCACGCCTACATTGTTATTTCAGGTAATACACTCTTTAACTTCTGTTAGTATTTGCAATGGTGAGCTGAGGTTCGAAGCTAGAGGAATGAACTAGCTACAACTTCCTCTGTCCCAATCATTTATTTTCCTTTTTATTTGTTGTGAGTAGTATATTTTAATCAAAACTAAACAAGATGGAACAGTTTACTAGAAAAAAATAAAAAAAATCTCTTTATCATTCATAAATTATTCTCATTTGAAATTCAATAGGTTTGGTTAACTAGATTAATTTATTTTTGTTGGTTGAGGAAATAGTTACATTAATGCATTGTAATGTTTAGGGATTCAATTGGGAGTCATACCATACGCAAGGAGGACTTTACAATTCTTTGGTAAACTCGGTTGATGATTTGGCCAGAGCTGGAGTCACCCATGTCTGG
This sequence comes from Silene latifolia, assembly GCF_048544455.1. Lineage (NCBI taxonomy): Eukaryota > Viridiplantae > Streptophyta > Magnoliopsida > Caryophyllales > Caryophyllaceae > Silene > Silene latifolia. The sequence goes on from NC_133536.1 coordinate 18,824,593, forward strand.
CTTCCTCCCCCTTCTCATTCTGTTTCTCCTCAAGGTATATATGTTTAGTCTTCCGAATTACCGACTCAATCATTTGTTTACCTTCTCGGACAACTTTGATTTTATGTTAGAGAATTGCACTCGAGAGTCGAGACGTCTGTTTAAACTAAACTAACTCATATTTGTCTTGAATTTCAGGATATTTACCTGGTAGATTATATGATCTTGACGCCTCAAGGTATGGACATGAGACCGAGTTGAAGAACTTGATCAACTCCTTACATCAAAAAGGGATCAAATCGGTAGCTGATATCGTAATAAATCATAGATGTGCTGACAAGCAAGATGGAAGGGGAATCTATTGCATCTTTGAAGGAGGCACGCCCGATGATCGTCTAGATTGGGGTCCATGGGCCATATGTAGGGACGACACTCAATACTCGGATGGTAGCGGGAATTTAGACACTGGAGCCGGGTATGGAGCGGCTCCAGATATCGATCACCTTAACCCGAGAGTCCAAAAAGAGCTAATCGATTGGATGAATTGGTTGAAGACCGAAATTGGATTTGATGGTGGATGGAGATTTGATTTTGTCAAGGGATATGCACCTAGCATTACCAAACTTTACATGCAATAAACTTCACCTAATTTCGCCGTTGGAGAACTATGGGACTCGGCTATACACTACGACCCGGATGGTAAGCCCGATTACAACCAAGATGGGCCTAGGAATGAGTTAGCCGGGTGGGTCCAAGCCGCGGGTGGGGGTGTTATTAATGCCTTTGATTTCACTACTAAGGGTATTCTTCAAGCGGCCGTTGAAGGAGAATTATGGAGATTAAAAGACCCAAGTGGTAGGCCTAGTGGACTTATTGGAATTATGCCTAAAAATGCAGTAACCTTTATCGATAACCATGATACCGGATCCACTCAAAGACTATGGGCATTCCCCTCCGATAAAGTTATGCAAGGCTACGCATATATTCTCACGCACCCTGGAACCCCATCTATCGTAAGTCACTTGATAGTTGATGATGCCCTAATATATATGCACTTACTATTTGACAAACATTTAATTACCAATAAACTCCAATTCACTTACTGTTTTCGTTTTGCAGTTCTATGATCATTTCTTTGAATGGGGTTTGAAGGAAGAAATTATACGATTGAGTTCAGTAAGGACGAGAAATGGTATTTCAGAAGCAAGTAATGTCAATATAATGGCAGCGAATGCTGATCTCTACGTTGCAATGATCGATGGAAAGATTATAGTGAAGCTCGGAACCAGAAATGACCTTGGCAATCTCATTCCATCAAACTTCAAAGTTGCTACCTATGGAGCTAATTATTGCGTGTGGGAGAAACAAGGTTAAAATCACATGAACGAGAAAGATGTAAGAAGTCCTATTGTTCCTAAAAATTAGTAGTTACGAGTATAATATTCAATAATAAAACTAATATGGCGATTTAAAAACTCGCTATTGTATTGTACCACTAAGAAAAGGTATCATTCTTGTCCTCATAATGAGAGGATTAATTAGGGCCATGTGTTGTACTTAGCTTACCACTTAGGCTACTAAATATGTTGATTGCAACCTTATTTATAATAATGCAGAGGAATTGTTGTCAAAGAATTACGATTTTAGCATTTTCGACGAGGCTAATTTTCTTTTATTTCGTCAACTGATTATTTGCCAATGAAAATTAAGGAGGTTCGTCAATCTCGTCCTCTACTACAATGATATTGTAAGAATAGGCTATTATTTCATGCATTATGCATAGCTAAGTTGATGAACGAATGTAAGAGAAGCCTCCATCTAACAGATTAAGTACGCCTTCTTACGGCTATATTCGCATTGATCATCGTAGCCTTGTTGCAATGAATATACAACATCAAAATTACTCTTAACAATTTTATCTGTTGATGTAAGAAAGCTTCAATATTTGCTGTTGGACAATAATGTAAAGGCTGAAGGCTGAAAACACAATTAACGACATTAAAATTATCGACATTGCACTTGAATTGCTGGAAGCTCCGTTGAAGGAGCTCCCTCTAAAAATTAACGTATGCCACTGTAAAGCAACGAGCACACGGTATTCTTTAGTAAAAGGCGAAAGAATAGTTCGCTTTGTGCTCAATGCATGGCTGCGTGATTTTTTCAATGTTGAAGAATGCCACTTTATACTTAGCTCTTACCTTGATCAATGTTTCTTCATCAATGTGGGATTAATATCTTATATATGTTTTTTTTTTTCTCACTCCCCTTCGAATTTAACAAATTAAACACGCCTTCTTACGGCTATCGTCTTTGCATTGATCATATCCTTGTTGCAATTTCCTCTTCACCATCTCCGCCCTTTCAGCGTACGACAATTTGTATACTTCATTCAATCTCCTCTTTTCATTCAATTCATCCCGTTTCTTCGACAACTCCAAATTTCCATTGTTACCCTTGATGCCGCCATACCCTTGAGAATTTCTTTTTACGCCTCTGTCTTTGACACAACTTGAGGTACGCTTTACGTTAGACATCAGTGGCTTCCTAACACCATTAGGTATAACTTTCTTGATCATAGTCTCGCTACGACGAGATGGATTAGGGGCATCATCCAACCCTATTACGCATATCTTTTGCCGGCTATCTTTAGCTTGATTGTATCTTTCTTGCATCTTTCGAGTTGAATTCTCCAATCGTTGAGCATACGACAATTGCACCTTAGTATTTTCATTATCTTTCAGCTTCATTAATCTCGTAGTAGTAGTATTCATGTCTAAGTTATCTTTTTCTTTCACTTTCTCCATGATGACGATCTTGATGAACTCTCTGATTTTAGTGTTGTTTATGTATAATTTGCAATTGTTTTTAAGTGAAAGATTATGAAAATATGAAATTACATCAGTCTATATATATGCTTTGTTACTTGGGCGAGGAGTTCTTGTTACCGACAACAAGGAAGTCCTAAAGGAACTAGGTAAGTAAAAATCAGTTGAATTTTTTTTGGAAATTATTAGGGTTGTATAATTTGTTGGCGTGAATAAAATAATTACTCCGTATTTCACATTAATAAATTTACACTTGGGACAAAGTCAATCACGCGTATACTACTAGTGCTTGAATTTTGTTATTTTTTACTTTTTAATAATCTAAAATCAATCAATCAATCAATACATACATATATATAAAGCAGAAACTTTTCGAGCGATATTAGAGAGTCCAACTTTTTTAGAATTCCTAACAAGGGTACATTTCGAAAAAAAATTAATAAAATTATCCTAATAAAAGTAGATTTTTTAATATTTTAATAAAATTATCCCAATATAAGTAGTTGATACTCAAAATACATAATGTAACTAATTATATGGTATAATATTAATAACATAAACGTTATTCGTATAGTGTATCTTAAATTTCAGTAGTCATACTAAATGATAAGTTAACTTAAACCTAAAAAAATAGCTTAAAAGCTAACTAAAAATTAAGAATGATAATTTAATTGATCAAGTAAAAAAAATTTTGGCAAACTAACGAAACATAGTTGGGTTTTTTTTTGAGTAAAATGATACTCGAAAAGTACATAATAAGTTCTCTATATTTAATATTTTAAATTGGAGGAATAAAAAACACATGTAACTTATTTCTCATTTTTCACTGCTACTCTTATTTTGGCAAATAGTTTATCTATCAAGTATTACAAAAAAAATTAAGATAAATGAACTTTTGGTCAAAAGCTTATTTCTTTGAAACAAAGCCTAAATATGAGATTTTTCATAATCTCCCGACCTTCCTCAAATCTAATTAATTACTTCTTGTTTTTTTTTCTGCCAATGTTTACTTATTTTTGACCCTATTGTTAGGAGTTGATCTCAAGTTCCTTTTTTTAATTTTATAATCTCCATTATAGCTATTGATTCAGAATAAATATTAACAATTAGGCATTGTAACACAAAGTACATATATACTCCAAAATCATGAAGAACAGAACATTATTGTTAACTCTACAAGTCTACAATAAGAAAAAACATTTGTCTTGGATGTAGAGAATATAAATAAATTTTTACGCTCAAATTGAATTTTAAATCATGTCAACCATGAGTGTTATATATGGGTAGAATAATATCAGAATTGTTTGAGAAGGCTGTAGAATATACGAGTATATGACATTTAAATGGAACGAAACTATTTTAAGATCTCTCCAAGTTGAAGCGGTTATGGTTTTGAAAATTTCTACCTGCGACAACAAGAAGACCTACATCCGTCATGTCTTATCTCCCATATGTCATCCTTGCTTTTAGGAGTCAGTTTTTGTTTTCATTATGCGGGATTTGGTAGAGTGTTTTAGTTGGTGTAGACTTTGGGAGTAAGATTCATTATCTTTTAGGAATTTCGCACTAAATGTACTTCATCCTCATTGCTTCTACACAATCATCAAAACAGAAGTTTGGCCATGATTTTCGACATATTAATGGTCAAAGTTATAAAAGTTTGACCTCTAAGAAACAAGGCGGAAGATGTTTAAGAAGGGAAAGGAGTATACCTATAACTCATAATGGTATGCTCTACCAAGTGTGGTATGTCGGTTATGTTGTTGAGGAACATTAACTCCGTAAGAGGATTATCTAACGGGATCTGTCATATTATCAATCGCCTTGGAAAATTCATAGTAGAAGCGAATATACTTACGGATTCCAAAGTCGGCAAAAGGTACTGAACCTGAGGATAGTAATGACTTCCTCTGATACAAATATTTCTTATATTCTTAAGAAGCGATAATATACGTCGAGGCCATGCTACGTAGACGTGACAAACAGATCTGGTCGTGTCAGGTTCAGGTGTCACATTTAAATGGATCATAAACTCTTCAACAAAAACTCGACCCAATTAAATCTCGTGTCGTGTTCATGTCGATCCAGTTACATTAGTGGGTCATCAAGCCTCAACCCTAACCCGTTAATTTCGTGTCGTAGTTTCGTGTCATGTCAATATTTGGAAAGTGTAAGTATATTTATGTAAGGATCAAGAAAAATTGGGATTAATTTAGTAGATAGGTTATTCGGGTCGGTCCGTGTGTGTAGTGCTCAACCTAAACCTAGCCCAATTAAATCTCGTGTCGTGTTCGTGTCGACCAGCTTGTATAAATGGGTCTTTAAATGTCAACACAACCCCGTTAATTTCATGTCGGATTCGTGTCGTGTTTTTGTGTCATGCCATTATTTGCCGGCTCAGATGCTGCGCCATGACAATAAACAAGAGTTGGGAACAGTGACAAAATCATGTTTAAATTTATCTGTCAAAACCAGTTTTTATTAATGGTCAGCTTTATGTAGAAGCGTTCATCCAAGAGATTAAGGTTCTACATCGATGATAGAGACCAATAAATGTATCAAGGTCACAAGAAGGACATTGTTTATAAAGAAGTTTTCACAATTTGCCAAATTAAGATGTTGTATTATATATTTTGCATGAAGTTTTTAAGGATAAGTAGTCAAAGACTATTTCGGTTAAAAACTGATGGTGCTTAGACAATAAGAATGGTAACACTATAATCTAACTATATCTCTAAATGTTAGTATACAACTGATATAGTTAAATACCAAATGCCACAACACTTTAGTTGCATTTTTGTTATAGGAACTGATGATTAATCTGTCCTCATCTAAATCAACCTCCGAAATTTTATTTGCTCCTATTGTTACCATAGTTTGACTTTTTGTTAAATTTAATAGTTTTCTATTACCAGACCATGGAAACGTAAAATAACGTTTCAGAGGTGTCATAAAATATATACTACGAACTGGCATTATTATACAAACTTAGTAACCCGACTATTTAAAAAAAAAAAGACATAAACTACTAACTAATGTTGTCACATATGATACAACTAGGTGCTCGTGCATTCTATGTAATAGAATCAGAGATATTTTGACTGTGTTTAAAGATTACTAATTCTATTGGAATTCAGTTTGGATTTGATTTTGCGAGATGTTTATACGGAGTACTAATTACTATAACCATGTTACTTGATCTTATACTAATTTATGGTAAAACTTTTATGCTAAAAGCAATAACGGATTTTTTTCCATCAATGACAATATAGTATGACTTTTTTTATTAACTTAAAATATATTAATTTTTAAAGATAATCCTAATGAGAGGCCCGTGCATCGCACGGGCTTTCCAACTAGTACATATATAAAGCAGAAACTTTTCGAGCGATATTAGAGAGTCCAACTTTTTTAGAAATCCTAACCAGAGTAGATTTCAAAAAAATTAAATATATAAAACTATCCTAATAAAAGTATATTTCTTAGTATTTAAAACAAATTTTAATAAAATTAAGTTAGTCAAATGAAATGACCTCGATCTAATCAAAACAAAACCAAAATAAAAGTTACCTTTGAGGCTTCGATGACATCTATTTGAAATAACCCAAAAATGACCATTTAGCAATACAAATACTTGTGTAAGACGGCCTTATACAAATTTATTGTAAAGCAGATTTTCTTAGTAATCACTTATACCGACAAATAGACTAGGATTGTGATTGAATACGTTTTACAATTATATTAATATAAAACCGTCTTACACAAGAGTAACTCTTTACCAAAGTTAGTTAAAATTATACTCCGTGTTTATCAAGCTAAGTCAATGGTCTAAGCCAGTGAATGAAAACGCCGTTGAGAATCACATCATTATACATCAAAAAACAAAACTAAAATAGCTTGTTATTGGAAAAGTCCTATTTATAATACAACAACAACATCAGAGCCTTAGTCCTAAAATGATTGGAGAGCCATCATGGATGATCGCGCACTAAAAAGCGAATTACAGAAAAGGAAAAGTAGAAAAACAAAAATGGGAGGTGAAAATAATACAAAAGTCAAGTTAAACTTACATGCTTTAAATCGTCGATGATTTCAAGTGTCTTTATATACATTCGACAATGGCTAAAACAAACTATATAATACAAATGCTTGTCGAATTCTCCACTTTTCTTCTACTTCTCTCTTACCTCTTCATTTATTGTCCATTTGATTCCTATACACCACAAAGTAAAGATATGAGAATTATTGAAAAATAAATCAAATAAAATAATTAGGTGAAAATAAACAAACTTTTTCATTAATTTGTTTTTGCTAGGAATGTGTTAGAATTTTTATCAATTTATTTTGTTTTATAGGTTAAATGTTTTCATAACGGTAGAATATAAAAAAGATTAGCACTAAATTATGACTATTAAATGGAATAATGCATGATAAATGAAAGTGTTTAAATAAGATGACTAATTAGTCTATTGATTACACTTTGCCTTTTTATTTTCTATTTTTACTTTTTTTTAAATAAAAAATAAAAAATTGATCAAACATGTATATGTAGCTCGTCACGTGTTAGTCTAGTAACTACTCAATCTAAGCTTTTTTATGTTACTTTTCATTAATTTTTCATTAATTTGTTTTTGCTAGGAATATGCTAAAATATTATTAATTTATTTTCTTTTATAGGTGAAATTTTTTCATAACGGTGGAATATAAATAAATTAGCACAAAATAATGATTATTAAGTGGAATAATGCATGGTAAATGAAAGTGTTTAAATAAGATGAATAATTAGTCTATTGATTACTACTTTGCCTTTTCATTTTCTATTTTTACTTTTTTTTTAAAATAAAATTAAAAAATTGATCTAACATGTAAATGTTGGGCATCACGTGTCAATCTACTAACTATTCAATCTAAGTTTTTTATGTTATTATATAGATGTAAATGTTGTGCGCCACGTATCATTCAACTAAATACTCAATCTAGGCTTTTTATGTTATTATATAGATAGATATCTTTAAATTATTAACTTATAGTTAATGCATATTTTTTTTATTGTAGTTTCTTTTTGAGTTAATTAAGTTTAAAACTAATGGAATATGGATGAAATTTTTAAAGGAAATAAGTGAATTAAATTTTGCAATATAATAATAAATTGATAATCAATGTCATATTCGTTTGTCAAGTCACATTGTTATTGTGTACGTGGCTTTTTTTTTCATCCCATGTGGCATTATTAGAATCCATGTCATATTCGTTTGATTGTATCTTTCTTGCATCTTTCGGCTTGAATTCTCCAATCGCTGAGCGTACGTCAGTTGCACTTTATTATCTTCATTATCTTTGAACTTCATTATTCTCTTATCAGAATTATCATGTGATGACTTCTTCATGTCTAGCTCTGATACGAAAATTGCGCGGAAGCGGTTTAATAGAATAACGAACAATAATTAAAAGGGATATTTGCTTCGAAATCTGTCTTGAAATCGAAACAATGGGATATTTGCGCGATCTAGACCTATAGATCGAACAATGGTGATTGAATCGCAAGACCTATTGCTATCAATCGGGTTAGAATTTGAAAACGCGTCAAACAATAACAAAGCTTGGAACGAACGCGTCGATCCGAAATTCACAATTGCACGCAGCAAAGCAAAGTTCTGTTTTTTTTTTTTATTAATTCTCAATCTATATCCGATAAACAATACATTAGATTTCCTTATATAGGAGTTAGAAACCAACCTAGCTAACCTAAAACACAATCTGAAACTTACCTAAAATCGTCTTGCCTTCTTCTGTTAACTAGTAAATAAAATAAACTAATAATAATCTCTAATTAGGAAATATACTAGTCCTAATGATTATGGAAAACCTTTATTTTGTATCAAGCTCCATGACGATAGTATTATATTTACTCTCAGAAATTTGATGAAATTCTATGATTTTAGTTGTTTTTCGGTAATGGGGTGATTTGATTTTTAAGTGAGAAATTATGAAAATATGAAATATGTATGGTACATGCATGTCTATATATACACTTGGTTACTTGGGCGACGATTTTTTATGACCGACAACAAAGAACTTCATTCTAATTCCTAAAGGATTGCTAAAAGCACCCGAGAACTAGGGTTTTGATGTACGGAGTAGTAATTAACCGCGAAAGAACAAGATTTTTCTTGTAGGGTTGTATAATTGTTGCCAACTTGTGTATAAATTAAACTTGCTGGACAAAGGTTAATCACATGTACTAGTGCTTCAATTTTATTGCCACCGCGGATATAGAATTTGAGTACCATCGAGGATAATTTTGTAAATTCAATGACATTTTAATCTATTTTTTTTTGTCAAACAATTTAGCCAAAGGCAAAAATGGCAAAGAATATATGCGATATCGCCCCTGGACATTGTCATTTTGCAAAAACATAAAATATTAGGTACCATGTGCAAAGGGGCAAATTTCACCGGTACCACGTGAATTTTTTGTTTAATATTGTATTTATTATTATTGGATTATTTTAGTTACGGTGGCACCAAGAGTCGAGATGGTGTATTACCGGGTGACGCCCTATCATTGTCCATATAAAAAGTACTCCCTCTGTCCCCGTCATTTTTTGTCCGAATCTATTTTTTGGTGTCTCAGTCAATTGTTGTCCTTTCCATTTTAGAAATGCATTTGACGAACAATTTGATCATTCATACTTAATTTGGTCCACATGTCATTTAGTAATTGGCCCTCTCCTCTTTCCATGGTTTTTATGTCAAAACCAAAGGATAACAATTGACCGAGACTGAGGGAGTATTCACTAACAAATTCCCGCTTTATCATCCAAAAAATAATACCTACAGGGCAAGAAACTGAGAATGGGTAGATGATTTTAAATGTGAAGGAGCTAAATTTGGTTATAGTGTTTTTAGGAGTAAGGGATAATTTTAAAAAATTCACTAGATATAGTATTTTTAGTGGTAAAAGAGCTACAAATTGCAAAAGGCTACGAATATCTCAGGGATAAGAGGAATCAGGTTAATTGGCATCATTTGGTATGAAACTCTTGGTCTTTATCTAAACATAGTATACTAGCTTGGATATATCATCAAAATGGCTTGAATATGAAAGAAAAGCTTCACAATTTAGGGATAACTGAGGATGCTACCTGTTGTATATGTGTGAATACGGATGAGAACAGTGAGCATCTCTTCTTCTCTTGTGATTACAGTAATAGGGTGATAGATCAGATTGGAGATTGGCTTCGCATCGTGTTACCAACCCAGAATATTTTGCATTGGAGGTTTAACAGGAATGGTTCAAAGACTAGAAAAGCCATTGTGGACGCCACCATTAACTCTTGCATGCATAATATATGGCGACAAAGGAATTCCAGCAAGTATGAACTCAAGATTACTCACCCGAATAAACTTGCGCAGATTATTGTTGAAGATCGATCTCAGAACCCGTTTCTTAGCTCTTTTGAACAGGAAGATTGGAGATGAGGATTGAAGAGTCAAGGACGAGAACACCTAAGAGGGGGAGGGGGTGAATTAGGTGACCAATTTAAAAATTTTAAGCTTGAATTAAGCTTCTTTGAAATCTAGGACAATAGACTAAACTGATATGGACAATACTTTAAATGATAGAGGTGTTTATACTTAGAACTATTTGAGTTAGAAGTATATACACACGAATTCAAATTTCAAGATATGTCACAAGAAAGTCGATCAAGTTGCCTGCACTTAAAAAGTATGAATGAAAGAGTATTTTTTCTTCAACTTAACAATGAAGATATTAAGTGAATACTTTTTAAGTTGAATACTCTTAGCAATGAAAATCTTAAGTGAATCTCTTTTAAGTTGAAAACTTGAAATACTTAGTCGTTTTAAGTTCACAAGATTGAATCAATCAAATAGTGTCCGAGACACAAGATTGAACACTGTGACACGGCATGTTGAGATAAACAATATATAAATAAGGAGAACAAACGTAAAAGTAAATGAACAAACAAGACGATGTTTAAAAAATTGGTTCAGCCTCTACTCCGAGGCCTACGTCCAACCGTTATTTTATTGCTTGTTTAGAAATTTACTCAAACAACTAAACCCCTTACAATGAAAATAACTCGCCAACCTACTCCGGTTGCATTTGCTTGAAGCTACTCCGCTTCAAGACTTTCACTTGCTTAAAGCTACTCCGCTTCAAGACTTAAGTTCTATCTCACAGGTTTACAGAGTCTTTGAATCTCAATCGTTCACTTAATGAACATGGAGATCACAATTAAGACCTAAACACGAGAATCATGGAACAAGCTCATATGCCACAGTGCAGCGAACTGATACATGGAGATTTACAGCCCTTTTGAAAAACGTTTGAAGACTTTTAAAATAGAAAACAATTTTGCAAATAAGCTGAAGAACAAGAGCTGATGTTTTGCAAAGTGTTTTAACAATTAATGCTCATAAAAGTCTTGGGTAATAAATGATGCAAATGCACTCTATTTATAGTGGATTTGATCATCTAAGTAGTACAACTTAGGTTAATTAAACCCAATATTAAATAGATAGCCTTTGAGTGATTGTAAGTGTTAGGCTATAGGCTTGGAGTACAAGTCATTGATCAAAATCAGAAAACTCTTCCCAAAACACTCAACATGTGACATTTTACCAAAATGGCAAAAAGCATTTCTAGCTTTAAAACTTTGACAAGTTCAACTTACCATTTTAGTAAAAGGTAAATGCACAAATCTAGAGGATTAATCAATGTGGATTTATGACTTAAAATTTCAGATTTAAAACTTCAACACATTTGACAAGTGACAACTTACCACAAATGGAAGAGTGCTTTAGTACTTGACTAAATCAACTTTCCATTTATGTAAAAGTAGATGCACAACTTTAGAGGAGTCACATGTGAGTTTTGCAAATTAATTTTTTCAGATTTGTTTTCAAGCTGGGATAATTCAAATGTAAAATCTTTGAGAATATGAAATTTGTAAAGATTTTGACACTTAAACATTCCGAATAAAAGTCCCTCCATACGGTAGTATCAGAAACCACAGTGCAGTGCACTGTTGCATGGTTTTGCAGCCACTTGACGTAAATGAGAATGTTACACTTACTCTTACATTTTTCGACTAATGCTAGGATCATATCATTGTCTTGACTTCTTGTTGACTTCATCTTGATCATGTTAAGCCGTCTTTGAGAGTCAATTTGATTGCTTCAATCACTAAGCATTTGTAATCGTTTACAACATTTGACTAAGGTAAAGGGATTTCTTATCATAACTTTATCTTGATCATTCTTGAATCATCTTTGTAAATTCATTGAGTGCTTCAAATGCTAAATATTATAACTAAGAAGCAAACAATTAAATAACAATGAAACTTGGCATCATCAACCAAGTGTGTTCTAACAAATTCCCCCTTTGATGATGGCAAGTTTTAATAATGTGTGAAGTTCCCCCTTAACCTATGGTTAGCCGGTCTTTAAGCATTCAACATAAAACATACAAGACATGATCAAGGCATGAAAGAGTCAATATACTTAGTCTAAGTAGAACATCTAACCAAGGCCGCAAGACATATTACGGTGAACGCAAGCCTAAGAGTTAAGGGGTCACACATAAGACATAATTAAACTACTTCCCCCTCTTGACATCATCAAGGGAGGACAAAACATAGTGACAAACACAGTTTGACATAGTTTAACAGCAAACAAGGCAAGGTTCAACAAATAAAATAAGTACGGTTTGCAAAAGAATATGGAAAACATTAAGCCAAAATGGGTTATGTTGATGGATAACAGGGCTAGAAATGGGGTTAAGCAAGGCATCATCAATTTTCTTGGAGCTTTCCCCCTCAAAGTTTGCATAAGTTCTAAAAATTCTTCATTTCAAGTTCGAATTTTCTCACTAACCAATTGAGTAATGGCTACAAGAATCTTACCCAAGTCTCAAGGATTAGGAAAAGAGTTGGTGATTAATGATTGCGGATTAGGTACCAGATGCAACATTCACCTTGACAGTGGCATAAATCTTCTTCTTCCATTTTTTTTTTTTTTTTGAATTTGATTTTGAATTTGAATCTTTGAACTTGAACCCTTTTTTTTTGTTCTTTTGTTTGGAAAACGCTTGGTGACAATGAGCTTATCATGTTAGTTTTCTTCCAAGTCATCATCAAGGATTTCAAAGATTTTCTCATTTGTAGCATATGATAAGGGCAATGGGTCAAGACTATTATTAAACATACTATCTTCATTCAAATTACCAATATCTTCATAAATTTCATCTTCATTATTAACCCCAATATTCTGGTCATCTTCCTCAATTAGAGTTGTGGTTTTCTTTCGTGTCACAGTGACACATGCTGTGGCATCAGCTTTGGGAGGAGAAATAACCTTGGATTTCTTAGAGGAAATGGGTAATTCGACATATGAACTTCTCAACATTTCATTTGTGGCAGCGGATTTAATGGGAGAAGTCATTTGTTTCTTTGAATTTTCTCTTTTCTTTGGGTCATAAGAATCTTGAAGATTTTGAAGTCTCGGTCGTATGAGGGTTTTGGAGGCATTTTTTGAAGTGTTGATTCGGATGGTTTTAGTGACATGCGGAGGGTGGAAAGGTTTGATTTTTGAATGTGGGTTGAGTGGCTCAATGCAACAACAATTCAAATACAAGCATAATTATTCATATTTTTCGAACCATATTTTTTGCATGAAGTAAACTAATTAACAATTAGGGTCATCACATGTATGTCCTCATCTTTAGTCAATCATTAAGGAAAATAAAATAATATGAATCACATATCACCCAATAAACCAATTTCCAACCGAAGTTTTACGAATTGTTCTCTTTCAAACGGTTTTGTAAAAATGTCCGCTAATTAATTTTCCGTTCTACAAAAAACTAAGACAAATATTCCTTTTTACAACTTGATCACGTAAACATCATGTCTTATGTCGATATGTTAAGTGTTAGAATGTTGCATTGGATTCTTTGAGGTGTTAATTGCACTAGTATTATCACAAAAGATAGAAGTTGTGTCGAAGATAATACCATAGTTATGCAGTTGTTGTCATACCCAAAGAATCTGTGCGCCACAGAGTACTGCACTATTGTATTCATTTTCAGCCGTGTATAGTGCAACAACTTCTTGCTTCTTGAAGGCCCATGAAATGAGGCAAGGACCTAAGAAAGTGTCAATACTTAATGTGTTCTTTGTATTCACCGTGCTACCCGCAAAAACCTACAAGATCAAGATCGTAATGAGATGGATATCAAATATATAGGTTTATGTTCCAATCAAGTACTCAAAAATCCTTTTGACGGCTTTGAAATGTGATTCCGTAGAACTTGATTGGAAGCGGGCACACAAGCATACACTAAATTGTATGTCGGGTCGACTAGCGGTTAAATAAAGTAATGAACCAATCATACCTCTATACATGATTTCACTAACACTCTTACCATTTTCGTCTTTGTCAGGATTGATGTTAGAAATCATTGGTGTAGCAAGAGGTTTAACATTAGTCAACCCAAACATACTTAGCATTTCCTTCAAACACTTTTGTTGATGAATCATTGTACCTTTCTCACTTTGTTTGATTTGAAGACCAAGGAAAAATCCAAGTTCTCTCATCATGGTCATCAAAATCAGAAGTTATTAGATCCAAAAAAGTATTTAAAAAGGACGCCATTTGTTGCACTAAAAATAATGTCATTGACATATCCTTGCACAAGCAATTTCCTTTCCTCGATCGTGACTTGATAAATAATGTCTTATCAACCAAACCACGTAAACAACATTTTCCCAATAGAAATTTTGAAAGCTTATCATATCAGGCTCATGAGCCTGTTTTAAACCATAAAGTATTTTATTAAGTTTTAAAACGTGGTTAGGGAACTCATTATTTATAAAGCCCAATGATTGTTCGACAAAAACCTCTTCTTCAAGATATCCATTTAGGAAAGCAGTTTTTACATTAATTTGAAAAAGTTTTTGTCAACATGAGATGCAAAAGCTATAAGCATACTTATGGCTTCAAGCCAAGCTACCGGTGCAAAGGTCTTATCATAATCGAATCCCTCTTATTGGTTAAAACTTTGCACCACTAGTTTAGCTTTGTTCCTTACGATTTCGCTAAAATCATCAAGCTTATTGCGAAAGACCAATGTTGTACCTGTAACAGCAAATTTTGTATTGCGATAACTGAAATACAAAACAAGGAAACAATTATATTTTATTAATAAATATCAAAAGTACGTGTACAATCTCTAATGTATCCTCTGATTCTAATATGCCGTAAGGGGTACGTGTACGGGGTACACGTGAGGGGTAATGCAGTAGACAAATTTAATTGCTCTACGCGCGATGTAAATTTGATTTCTTGAGAGGGTCGCGATGACTTGAATCTCTCTTGAAGGTTTGAATTTGTGATTGAATCTTCAACGCAGGCGGCACGATTTGATGCGCTTGTTGACTGCTTGCATTGATTTTGACAGAGAGGATTTGTAGGAATTTGTACCTTGTTCTCTCTAGCTCCTTTGCAATTATGAATTTTCAACCCTTTGAATGAATGAGAAGAGCTCTATTTATAGAGTTTCAATTCCCTTTATTGGACTTTGATGGTCACAGGCCCATTTGTGGGTTTACAAGCAACCTTGGCCCAAATTTGATTCTTTCTGGGTTTATTGATCCGAACAACTCCTTTTGTAATCCGAATCAGCCCATATTTCATTTAATCGGGACAAATTAATTAAATTAAGTTAAAATTTGGTATTAACTCAAAATAATTAATTCATTTTATTTATTCGGCACTTTAATAAATTTTCCGTGCCTACAAATTGCCCCCTCGGGACTTTGTCACGTGCGCCTTTTTTGGTGTCTTGACGTGGCGAGGTCTCGATACATTTTACTTTGACTTGGAAGTCGATGCATCCCAAACTCGTCGTACGGGTAAAATTTTTGACGTCATCCTGTCATCTTTTTTTTTTTAGACTTGGCGGATAACGAATTTTTTTTTCTCGCTTGACTTGGAAGTCGATATTGAGCACCCTAACTTGTCGTAAGGATAGCCTTCTATCTTGTAATGTCACCCTGTCATTATCTAACTTGGCGGGTGACCAGTCGTGAGAGAGAGCTCATTTGAATTTTTTTTTTTGACTTGGAAGTCGAATGGCGTACCCGAACTTATCGTAAGGGTAGTAGCTTCATTTTAATTTGTATGACTTGGAAGTCAACGGCAACCCAAAACTTGTTGTATAGTTGACCCGTCATTTTAATGTATCCAGCCTAAAATAGCAATTATAGGCCCAAAATTAATCTTCTAGTCAACCAAATATACTTTGAAGTCCACACGAACTGCACTGTATTTAGGAAACATGAATCAAGTGCGGGTTTCCTTATTTTCTTCTTTTTGCCTTATCAATAAAATTCCATATTAAGATTCAAATACGATCCCGAAAGCTATATAAGAAAGTTACACCATCTTAATTCCTTTTCTATTCAAAGACCTTATCAAACAACCATTCTTCAGCCTAAGAAGAGACGCTACCCCTTCATGTTTTTTTCGATTTGAGATTAATCATTGTAACCGAAGACATGTATCCTTCGGGGTACTGCCTTAAATGATGAAATTTTTTTTTTGCAGAGTGGAACTCGAATCGGGGCTGTCGAGACTTGTGACAATCTGGACAGGAACAACACGGGTATGCATATTCATCTCCTTCTTCTCGTTAACTTGACTCTGTTTTTGTCGTCCCGAACTCTTGCGTCGCTTTCTTTTGTTTGTCAACATCCTCTATATTTCTATAGAACGTAACATCGTATGCTTGATTTCTTTGCTTTTCTTTATATATATGACACAGTTCCATTGTTATCGAACATCGTCTTGCATTAAATCCTCCGTGTTCATCTTCATCGTGTGACAAATCCGACTGCTTTCGGTAAGTTTTTTATTGCCTTTTCTTCTTCCCTGCTCTTGGTTTTGCTGTTTTTTTTATTTCCTCTCTGAACATGATTTCATTAAAGGTCACTCTTCCATCTGTTTTGAAATACGCACCACATCGTCCCCTGATTTCGTGAAAAACAGAGCGCGTGGACAGCCCCTGATTTCGACCAATTTTACATCATGGAGAATGATCTTTGACCCTAAAGCTTCCCATATTCACAAAATTTGCAGTCCCACGATTCCGAAACATCGAATAACTCGGATTTTCGTTATCGTTTGACCCCCCAACGACCTCAGCAAAGACCGTCTGAAACAATCACCCTTTATTTTGTATGCGTCATGTAGCTTCAGTTTGCCATGTATGTGCATAATTTTACAACATATTGACGATACTTTCGATTGAATTCCTTAAAGCAGGTAGCTATTTCTTCTGAGTTTTCAACTTTTGCGACGAGTAGGGTTAGAATAAAACCATGCCTATATATACACGACAACCTTTATGCCCATCAAAACATCAATGGCTTTTTTTTTGTTTATTCACTTGGGATTCAGACGAGCATTTTATGTTTCCTCCCTTTTTATCTTGTCATGGCATTGCCTTATGAATAATCAAACCATATTTAGATATGAATTTGAGTATTTGACTAATTGATTGCTATTCATAGCCACAAACCGTGATTGATATTTTCGTCTGTTCACTTATTGGCTTTATAATAGTTATTTTAACTTTCTGATTTCCTTCTTGCAGTCAAGTATATATTCCCGAGCTTTGCGGTCAGCTTGGAATCGAAATTCAAGGTATGAAAATTTCTTCAGTTCTCGATATCATGCCATGATTAGTTTCCTTTCTTGCTTGTAGAGCAATTGATCTTGGTTGGTTAATTTCTAGCCTTTATCGTCTCTTAACTGGTTTTAATCGGCGCTTGTACAGGATGATTTATACCGATGAAGGAGCAGGGTCTTTTCGATGATGATGGGCCAGTAGATGACATTGTCGAGAAGGATAATCTGCTTCCAAACAAGCCACTCTTGGAGTCTTAGGTAGCCATGCAGTGTCATACTTGACGTAGACTGCGGTGGCCGTCCTTCGTCCCGATATCGTTAAGGTGCACACTTGCTTTTGTCATTTTTTTTTTGAAACATAATAAAATGCCAAATTTGATAATCGGGTGCTTGCAGACTTCACTTCACTACAATTTATACATGAGCAGCACCTTTGGAGTCGTCATCCTTTTCGGTAAAATTCTTTTTGAGAGATGTGGGACATCGAGCGATGATAATGACGGAGCACAGGCCCATTCGCTGCATCGAAACCGCATCATTCCTTTTTTTACTGAATGTCGTCCGACTGTAATGAATGATGTGCTGCTTAACTGCTTTCATGGAGAAGAGCGAAACAAGCTTTCGATAATAAGGGCACGATGATAGCAACCACAAAAATATTAACGACTGATAATGATGAACCAATGAAAGCCTCATTCTTTTTTGTTTGTACGAGAGTCCAGGGCTTTGTTTTTTTTTTTTTCTTTTTCTTTTTTATGATGGGATTCATGGGAATAAAACAGTTGTCACTAATTCCCACTTGTTTCATTTGTATGCAGGTGGAATAACAACACTATCTTTGTTGGCTTGATTTCCTACAACCGGATGTTTTAATCGACCTTGGGATTGATACAAATCACGAGAATGCGTTAGTTTAATGGTATCTAAATTCCTCGGCCCTTTATCACTACCGAGTACGGGGTATTAAAATTTTAACAATTTTTTTTTTTTTTTTAGCGCAATCATCCTTGATATACAGTCTTTCCCAATTGTATGCTTGTTTGTTGTATTCCGTTCATGCAGGTATCATGTTCCGTCTTTTTTGGCCAAGCCATTTCAATTTATCAGTATTTTCACACAAGGCCACCTTATTTGTCATCACTGAAGATTTATTATTTCAAACAAGTTATTTCAGCCAATTTCCACTTGTTGATATTTTCATGCGAGGCAAACTTATTTGTCTACCGCGGAAGATTTATTACTTCAGACAATATTTTAGCCTCCAGTCGAGTTGTCAGGGTGAATCCATTTTGGGTCATCGCGACAGAGTGAAGACTTATTACCTGTCAGGGTGAACCCATCTTGGGTCATCGCGACAGGTTGTGTCAGGGTGAACCCATTCGGGTCATCGCGACACAATTTTGAAGACTTATTGCCTGTTAGGGTGAACCCATTTTTGGGTCATCCCGACAGGTTGTGTCAGGGTGAACCCATTCGGGTCATCGCGACACAGTTTTGAAGACTCATGCAATGAACCTCTTTATGAAGACTATATTTCATTACGCTCTCCCCTTGAGGCATGCCGGATGAATACGCTTCTTGATTTGATGTCTCTCCGACTTGTAAAAGATTTCCACATATTCTCTATACTTGTGATTTTCCTTTTTTTTTTTTTTTTTTTTTTTTTTTTTTTTTTTTTTTTGCAGGAATGCAACTCGCAATGGACTGACTCGTCGACTCCAAGAGAGTACGAGTCACTCCTGGATGGGTCATCTTGGGTTCCCTTTGGGAGTTACCATGCAATGAACTCGCTCGTCGATTGTAAGGAAGTTCCAAGCCTTTATGTGGCAGATTGCTACATCATTTCATCACCTGTATGCGATGTGACCCTCTTTTTTAAAGATCTATTCAAGGCTAACCGTGAAGCAAATAGTGCAAAGACCCAGCTCAAGCGGCACTAATCATCAATTAACATGGCCTTGCTTTTACAACCTTGGTTGATGATTGACTGTAATTTTAGCCGTACACAGTTTAAACTCTTGCGGGCCAGGAGTAATTATTTTGATGTAATTTTTTTTTGGTGTGGCTGCACTTGAACAAAGTGTTTGCCCAAACTGCCTACGTACTTGCAAAGCTACCAAGATGACCACTTGCAAGATCAAGCCAGCGTAGTTCAAGAGAGGGATTTTTTTTGTTTGGAGGTGTGGCTGCACTTGAGCTACATGTTCGCCCAAGTTGCCTACGTACTTGTGAAGCACAAAGTGTATTTCACAAGATCAAGCCGACGTAGTTCATAAAGGAAGGATTTTTTTTTGTTTGGAGGTGTGGCTGCACTTGAGCTACATGTTCGCCCAAGTTGCCTACGTACTTGTGAAGCACAAAGTGTATTTCACAAGATCAAGCCGACGTAGTTCATAAAGGAAGGAGTATTTTTTTTTTTTTTTTTTTTTTTTTTTTTTTTTTTTTTTTTTTTTTGTATACGCTTTAACCTCTTGCTTAGGAGCTTGGACTTGCGCTTTACGCTCTTGCTTAGGAGCCTTCACTGTTGGGATTTAAGAATAGTAACGCTTCAAAAACTTCCCATTGATTGGGCCTACTCGAACGCCGTCTTCATCCACGATTTTGTAAGCACCATTTGTATAGACCTCCTGTACCACGTATGGACCATCCCACTTAGAGGTGAACTTGCCAACCGGCTTGTGAGAGGTGATGATTGGTCTTCGTCTTCGCAAGGACGAGGTCTCCTACTTGGAAAGAACGAGGGCGCACCTTTTTGTTGAATGCGCGTGACAACCTTGCTTGATAGCACCGGAGCTTTTGTTGAGCCTCTAATCTCTTTTCATCGAGAGCTTCCAACTCGCTAATCGCAATTTGTCATTCTCATCATCTCGTGAGTCCCTCCCGAATAGCAATGCGTAAGGAAGGAATTTGCAACTCCAAAGGCAACACGGCCTCCACTCCATACACCAACGCATACGGGGTTGCCTGAGTAGGTGTTTTGTATGTGGTACGATATGCCCACAACGCCTCACCAATTCTTTCATGCCAATCTCGCTTTGACTTTGCTACTACTTTTCTCAACAAGTTGCAAAGAGTTTTATTAAAGGCTTCAGCCAAACCATTTGCAGAGGCATTGTACATGGATGACTTGTATTGTTTGAACTTGAATTTTTCTCCCAGACTTGTCATCAGATGGTTGAAAAATTGTTTCCCATTATCAGTTGTGATACGTTGAGGTACACCATATCTGTAGATGATTTGGGTTCTAATGAAGTCCACAACATTTTCTTTCTTCACTTCCCGTAGTGTGATGGCTTCTGCCCATTTTGAGAAGTAGTCAGTGGCAGCGAGGATATACTCGTGTCCATTTGAGGCCTTTGGAGTAAGAGGTCCCACAACATCAAGTCCCCAAGCTTCAAAGGGCCATGAAGAAACAGTAGGATGCAACGGCTCCGGCGGTTGGTGTATGAAGTTTGCGTAGAACTGACAGGGTTCACATTTTTTTGCAAAGTCCATACAATCTTGCACCATGGTTGGCCAGTAATATCCCATTCTCTTTACGCGATCATGAAGTTTAGGCCCAGATTGATGAGCACCACAAATGCCAGAATGAGCTTCATGCATTGCTTCAGTAGCTTCGTCCTTGCTTAGACACCTCAACCATTGGCCTGAGAAAGAACGTCTGTAGAGTGTCCCTTTATAGTGAATGAACTTTGGAGCACGTCGACGTATTTCTACCTTGTGTCTGGGATCATCGGGTAGTTTTTGGTGGTCCAAAAATCAATGATAGGTTGACGCCATCATCTTCATCAATCGTAGACGCATATCATGTTGGTTGTATCTACATTTTCCTCTTCTTCAAGCAATGATACTACCCAACGATTGCAGGCCGACTTGCATAGACTCTTCTCGCCCCCGATGCCAAAGTGGCTGCAAGATTAGCAAGCGCGTCAGCCAACTTATTGGCACTCCTTGGTACATGACCAACATGGATGTCGTCAAGTTGATTCAGCGGTTGTAATGCCCGTTGATGGTAGGGAATCAAGTCTTCCTTTTTTACTTCATATTCACCAAGGACTTGGTTGACCACCACTTTCAGTCGCCGTAGATGTCCATATCTCTAACACCTATTTCGATCGCCATTTGGAGGCCGAGAATGAGAGCTTGGTATTCTGCCATATTATTTGAGCACAACTGAGTGAGCGTAAAGGAGTATGGCATGAGATGATTTTGTGGAGTTACGAATACAACTCCGGCTCCAGCTCCGTCCTTCCTTGCAGCACCGTCAAAGTACATTTGCCATGGAGGTAGGACGTCCACATAGAAAATTTCTTCTCCCGGGAGATCATCTGAAATTTCCCACTCTGCTTTGGCACGGATGATCAAAAAAGAAGTCGGCGATAGCTTGGCCTTTGACAACCTTTTGAGGCACGAACACCAAGTCATACTGCTTAAGTAACATTGCCCATTTCGCAAGTCTTCCAGACAAGACTGGTCTTGAGAGTATGTACTTGATTGGATCAGCTTTTGAGACCACGTGTATGGTATGCGCCTGCATGTAGTGTCTCAACTTCTGGATGGCGAACACCAAGGCAAGACATATCTTCTCTATGGGCAAGTAATTCAACTCGGCTCCAACCAAGGTACGACTCAAGTAATAGAGTGCTCTCTCTTTACGGTCTTCAATTTCTTGAGCACACATTGCCCCCGGTGAGCGTTCTTGTCTTTGCGATGTAGAGGACAAGTGGCTTTCCGGAATTGGTGCCCCCAAAGACCGGTGCACGGCCAAGTACTTCTTGATGCTATCAAAAGCATTTTTGCATTTTTCATCCCATTGGAATGGAGCATCCTTTTTCATGAGGTGGTTGAATGGTTGGCAACGTCCTGCTAGGTTAGATATGAACCTTCGAATATATGCCAAACGTCCTTGCAATCCGCGCAACTCTTTTAACGTCTTTGGTTCCGGCATTTCGTTGATGGCTTTAATTTTTGTTTGGTCAATTTCAATGCCTCTATGCCTAACCACAAACCCCAAGAACTTCCCAGATGTGACACCGAACGCACACTTGAGTGGATTCATCTTGAGTTGACATTTTCTAAGTCTTTCAAAGACGGTTCGAAGGTCTTTGATATGGTCTTCTCTTTTCTTTGATTTGACAACCACGTCATCAACATAACACTCTATTATTTTATGCAGCATGTCATCAAAGATCTTTTGCATTGCGCGTTGGTACGTAGCGCCAGCGTTCTTTAATCCAAACGGCATGACCGTGTAGCAGAAGATCCCTTTTGGGGTTCGAAAACCTGTTGCTTCTTGATCTTCGGGTGCCATATGTATTTGATTGTAACCAGCAGTACAATCCATGAATGAGAGGGCTTCATGACCAGTGGTTGCGTCAATCATCAACTCTGTAACTGGCAAAGGGAAGTCATCCTTCGGGCATGCATCATTAAGGTCTCTGAAGTCGACACATATGCGCAGTTGTCCATTCTTCTTTCTGACTGGGACAATGTTTGCTATCCAAGTAGAATATTTGACTTCTCGAATGAAACCTGCTTCAATGAGTTTATTGACTTCCTTTTCAATTTCAGGTACAAGCTCCGGCCTGAAACGACGTTGAGGTTGCTTTTTGGGATTGGTGCCTTTCTTGATTGCTAGACGATGAACTGCAATTTTGGGGTGAGTCCAGCATCTCTTTATAGCTCCAAGCGAAGACATCTTTGTACTCGACCAATAACTTGTAGTATTCCTCTTCTTCTTCCTTAGTCAGCAAAGCACTAACATAAATGGGGCGAGGATCTTCAGTAGTTCCCAAATTGAGTTCCTTGAGTTCATCCACAGTCGATTGCCCCCCGTCTTCAAGTGTTTCAGGGGCCTCATCGGCCTCAACTTCTTCATTCTCGTCAGGTATCTCTTCTCTTTGTGATATGATATGACGACGTTGTAACTTCTAAATCTCCTGGCTTCTTTACATCAGAGGGACGTGAAGAGGAAGGAATAGGCTCAACATTTTTTGACTGGCCTGTGAGAACTAGTATGCGCCTCCTTGCTTTGAGTGGCTCATGCTGGATGATATCCACTACTTGCATACGCTTCATGCGAGATGGTATTGCGCTTCTCAAATCATCGCTTACTCTTACTTCTTCTTCATTTTGTGTTGCAAAAGTTGAGAGAGGACGACCCTCACCACTATTCCTCTTGAGAGCCCCTAGTCGACTGAAGACTGTTTTTGATGGAACACCCAAGCGTTCATGTATTGCGCCCTTTTTGTTTATGCGCAACGAAGGTGTTGACACTTTGACCTTACTTTCTCCTTGATTGCCAAGCCTAGCAAAGACAGAAATGTGTTTGGTTGAAGAATTTGGTCTCCCTAACCTTGTAAATATAGAAGGACGACACTTCTCTGCAGGTGGACTTATTCGATCGAAGACTGAAGATGGATGCATCTTTTCCTCTCCTTCTTCATTTTCTTCGACCTCTTCTACTGTGATGTGCTGAGAAGATGCAGTAGCCCCTTTTCTACGAGCACCAATCTTCACAGGTGCAGGAGACTCATATCCGAGGCCGGCCCTGGTCACCATGAAGTTCCCATCTTGCTTGAACACTTCATGTTGCGCATTGTTAAGACCGTACGGCTCAACTTCTATAACTTTGCCGAGAGGAGTCGGATTTGTAAAGTCATATCCAGCCTTCGCAAGTAGCTTGTAAGCATTGGAATCAAATATCCCCTTATTTTCCTCACTTGATGATTGACTGGATGAACAGACGAAACCATTCGGAGGAGGTCTCACAATCTTCATTTGAGATGAACTTGGTAGAGGTGTAACGACTTTGGCCACCCATTCCTGCTTGAACACCAGACTTGATTTTTTATCCTTAGGCTCTATCTTTGGTGTTAGACACTCTGCAAAAGGACTCTCTCCATCTTTGCGGCGAGATTTTGGGATGTATCGTAATACTGGTGGTGTAGTTTTCTGCGGCGTCCCTTGCTTCTTGGGTGATGCAACAGGAGTATCTGTTTTACTGGCCTTGTCTACATCTTTCTTAACATCATTTTCTTTAGTAGGACTTGCAGCTTCATCCTCTTTGATGATGTTCTTTTCCCGCTTACCTCCTTTTCCTGTTGAAGAGATGGTGGTTGGCATGAACTCACTGGAAGTACCATTCTCTTCAAAGAATTTTGCATCGTTGAAAGAAAGAGTCGACCTTAGAGAAAGGTTTGGCGTCTCCGTCTATTTTCCTTTCGCCACCACGATAATATTTCAAGCATTGATGGAGGGTTGAGGCGACAACTCCGTTTTCGTGCTTCCAAGGTCGTCCCAGCAATAGTTTGAACGATGTCTTGCCATCCATGACATGGAACAACGTGTCGGAAGAAAGATCACCCATGGTAAGGTTCACGCGGATCATGCCAACTGCGCGCTCCCCATTCAAGTTGAAACCATGAATCATTGTTCGACTACTGGAGAGTTCATCCATCGTGATCCCTAATTCATTCATAGTGGCTTTTGGCATGAGATTGACTCCTGAGCCTCCATCTATTAAGATGCGCTTGACCTTTTGACCCCGGATGTACCCGGACACATAAAGTGGCCTGTTGTGAGGTTTGGATCCAAGAAGTAAATCCTCATCTGAAAAACTCAAGGCTGCATTGCAGGAGACACATCCAGTTGATTGCTCAGGAGGCTCGCATTTTTCCTTCATCTTGCCTCGCGTACAATTAAACTTCTCAAGTCCTTGAATTATCGCCTTACGCTTATCTTTAGGTAGATGAAAGATTTGTTTCCACCCCATGTTTGTAGGAAGGGCATCGAGAGCAGCCACTATTTCGTTCTCTTTTTTAGAATGAGACTGTTGTGGTGATACCGCATCATCTAGGCCCCTTTCCTCATTCTTCTTTTCATCGTCGCCACCTTCAGTAGCTGAGATGGTGCACGCAGTAACCTTGTTCATGAAATCTCGCGGGAAGAATTCTTCTAAGGTGACGGGACTTGGTGGTTCTTGTTCCAAAGAATTCAATTGGCAAGACATGTGGTTTGACCACTATTTTGGACTTTTTCTTTCCCTTCGTCTTGCGAGGTTTCGTCTTCTTTGATTGTTTTCTTCGACGGTGAACAGGTTGCGTTTATGTCTGCCTGTTTGTTTCTTTGACTTCTTGCGCGTAACCAAAGTCCAACCCTCATCGTCATCTTCATGCTTCTTTTCCTCGTTCTTATCCTGAGGAGGTAGTATTTCTTCCAATGACGTTGGAGGTAGTGACGACAATGACCCTTGGATCTGTAATGCCACAGGCTCAAAACTCCCGAACTGCAACATATACACACATTGTCCTTGTTGTATAATTGGCTCGTCAGGTTGCTCCAAGACTACAGTAGTTTGATTTGTAGTTACTGTGTCATCCAAGTCAAGAATGATCTTCCCCTCCTTGGAGAGCTGCATGATCTTCTCCTTGAGTGTTATACACTTTTCAATAGGGTGACTCACCAGCCTGTGATAACGACAGTAATTGGGATCATTTGTCTTGTTTGCTTGCTCAGGGCGCTTCGACTCGGGCAATTGTATAACCTTCTTCTCTAAGAGGTCATCGAGCATTCCAGACAAGTCAGAATCTGGGAATGGGTATTTCTTAGCCTGCAACTCTTTCAATGTAGGCTTGTCTCGTTGGTAGTTGTAAGAGAATGACTCTTTCTTCTTTTCATACTTAGGCTTTGACGAGATTTTGACAGTGCACTTCTTTGGTTTCGACGACCATTGTTTCCTTTGTCGACGATTTGGAGTTCTTATCGGTTTTCTTGAACTCCTTCTTTTCACTTGGCACCTTAGAAGAACTTGGTCGAGCACTACCATGTTCTTTGATTGTGATCTCCATGTCATGGGCGCGGGTAGCCAGGTCTTGGAAGCTCTTTGGCATGATCCCTTTCAGGATGTAAAGAATGTCCCATTTCATCCCGTTGACGCACATTTCAATCGCCGACGCTTCACTTAAGCGATCCTTACATTCCGCACTCGGCGCACGCCACCTGTTGATGTAATCGACGACGTGCTCATCTTGCCATTGAGATGTCTTTGTCAATTCGCTCATGCTGACGACACGTCTGGTGTTGTAGAATCTGTTGAGGAATTCATCTTCCATGTGACCCCATGTGTCAATTGACTCGAGTCCGGATCTGTGTACCGCCGAACGCGATCCCTTTGAGCGAACGAACGAATCGCTTCACCAAACGATCACCTTCTGTTCCAAAGATTGTTGCATGTCTCGACGAAGTGGGCGATGTGTTGCTTTGGGTTCCCCTTCCCGTCGAATCGTTGAAATTTTGGAGGCCGATAGCCGATGGCATGCGCAGACCGTCAATCCTCTTAGTGTAAGGCTTGATGTAGCGTCCACTACTTGTCGAGCTATCATCCAACTGACACTTGATCGTCTTGGCTATTAACTCCTGCAGCTTCTCTTCGATGAAGTTGCTTGATCTCATTCTTTGGCTTTTCCCTATCCTCGCCAACTTCTCTATCGCTATCAACATCCCTATCGGTGTCACCATGCTCGCTCTCGGCCTTCCTGTCACAGAGTGCCACCACCTCTTTTTGGAGCTCATCAATTTTCTTGTTCTTTTCTTCACTCTCCTTCATCATCTTTTCAAGGAGATCATTCATTTTCTGCATTCGATCCTCAAGAGTATCGCCACTTATCACCATGACTGAAGCAACGTTAGGAGTTGAGGTTTCTTTCTTCTTTGGCGACGCTTTGGGTTTGCATGGAGAAGCCTTCTTGTCAACCTTAACACTTCTAGTCTCCTCGCGTGAAGGAGAAGAGGCGGCCAGGAGCGCTGTAGCAGCAGCAGCTATGGAGGCGACAGAGAACTTGCGCGGCCTAGTTGGGACGTGTGCAGAGCGTAGACTGGCAGCAGCAGCATTGACAGCAGCCTTCTTTGCCATTCCTCTTGTGGAGATGCCAACTGACTGCGTAGCAGGGGAGGTAGCAGCAATGGGGGTACCTTGCAGGATATCTGCGTAGGTCTTCTTGGATGGACTGGAGGAGATGCTTTGCTTAGTAGACATCTTCTTGTTTTGGTAGACTTGAATAAAACAAAGAGAGAGATGAGAGGTAGAGATCTTCACGTCGGGTTCACCAAAATTTGTAACAGCAAATTTTGTATTGCGATAACTGAAATACAAAACAAGGAAACAATTATATTTTATTAATAAATATCAAAAGTACGTGTACAATCTCTAATGTATCCTCTGATTCTAATATGCCGTAAGGGGTACGTGTACGGGGTACACGTGAGGGGTACGCGTGTAGACAAATTTAATTGCTCTACGCGCGATGTAAATTTGATTTCTTGAGAGGGTCGCGATGACTTGAATCTCTCTTGAAGGTTTGAATTTGTGATTGAATCTTCAACGCAGGCGGCACGATTTGATGCGCTTGTTGACTGCTTGCATTGATTTTGACAGAGAGGATTTGTAGGAATTTGTACCTTGTTCTCTCTAGCTCCTTTGCAATTATGAATTTTCAACCCTTTGAATGAATGAGAAGAGCTCTATTTATAGAGTTTCAATTCCCCTTATTGGACTTTGATGGTCACAGGCCCATTTGTGGGTTTACAAGCAACCTTGGCCCAAATTTGATTCTTTCTGGGTTTATTGATCCGAACAACTCCTTTTGTAATCCGAATCAGCCCATATTTCATTTAATCGGGACAAATTAATTAAATTAAGTTAAAATTTGGTATTAACTCAAAATAATTAATTCATTTTATTTATTCGGCACTTTAATAAATTTTCCGTGCCTACAGTACCAATTACAGTACATTGGCCTAGGGGTAAGATGTCATACCTCATTCCTTTCGAATTGATTTAATTCCTCTTTCATGGTTGTCACTCAGTATGTAACAGTGAGTGCTACTGTGACATTGACAAGTTCATTTTGAGAGAGGAATGCATTGAAGGCACAAAAGTTTTGGAGTGAGGATTTGGTTTTCATTCCAAAATTTAGATTACTGGTTAGATTTGAGAGAGGGTGAGCTTTGGTGTTTCCATTTTTCCTTTTTAAAATAAGTGGGTTTGAGGAATCGGTTTGTTCTTGTGTAACAGTCGAGGTGACTGTTGCATGGGGATTATTTGAAGAGGATGATTGTGATTCGTTCATTATTTGGTTGGGCTATTTTTCACCATCCACATTCCCCCTGGATGAGCTAGCATCTTCTTGTGTTGGAGGACGATTAGTTCCCCCGAATTTTGGATATCATCCTCGAGCAACAATGGCTCCAATTGTTGCTCAGCCTCTTCCACCACTTGATCCATATCTTAACAAATCATCCCAATCTCGAAATCATCATCCTAATCTTCTTCAGCCTATTCATTAGACACAAAAAGGACTAGATTCATCAAATATGAAATGAATGTTTTCTTCCATTTTAATGGTTCTTTTATTGTGCACTTTATAGGCCATGTTATGATCCGAATATCCAATAAAGACGACCTCGTCATTATGAACATTTAACTTATCCAAGTTGACTTTCCCAATTTTTGAACAAAGTATTTGCAGCCAAAACATCTTAAGAGGGAATATTGGGATTTCTTCTTTTCAACAAATCGTAGGGAGTTTTATTAAGAATTTTACGTATCATAACATGGTTATAAATTAAGCATAAAAGTGTTGATGGCTAAAAAATAACTTCTTTGGCAACTTACTACTTAGAAGCATGGTCCTAACCATATTCTCAAGATACGGTTCAAACGTTTAACAAACTCATTTTGTTGAGGTGTTTTACGTTGGAAAAGTTATGACTAACACCATGTTCATCACAATGGGTTTCAAATGATGAATTCTTAAATTTCGTTCCATGGTCGGGTAAAAAAAATCAAATTTATTTTACACACTTTTAACCAAATAAGAAATTCATCAAATGTTCCATCTTTAAAGATCAAGTAAGTAGCCAAACATATCATAAAATTTCATCAACACACATGCACAAGAACCGACTTCTACCTCTACTTTTAATATACATTGCTCCACACAAGTCTATACAAAAGAGTTTTAGAGGTTTTAGAAGTACAAGAAAAATAATTTTTGGATTTAAGGAGCATCTTACTTGTTTTACTTTAGCACAATCATCATACATCTCTTTAAAATTGAATTTTAATATTAGGGATGTCATCAATAAGGTCAAGCTTTCTAAGGGTGTTCAATGTTGTAACATTTACATGATCTAATTGTTTATGCCAAAGCCACGAGTCATTCTTTAAGACACACATACAAAACATGATTGGACCGGACAATGAATAAAAATTAGTCAAGTAAACATCATTAGCATGTTTTACTTCAAGAACAAGTTCCCTTGTTTTTGCATCAAGAATTCTACATTCACTAATAAGAAATTCAACAACATTATCATGATCACACAAAAAAGAGACTCTAAGAAGATTGTGCTTCAAACCTTTGACAAGCAACACTTTGTCGACACGTTGTGACGATGACTTACCAACTTTTCAATACCAACAATTTCACCTCTTTTTGTTATGGTCAAACGTCATGGTGCCACCTTTGTAGGCTTCTAGTGAGAGAGATTGGCTTTCACTTCCGCCCACAATCAAAGTACCAATTGCTGCTGCCTCTCACTAATGCCTTTAACAAATCAAACATTTAGTTTAGGAACCCAAATTAATTTGGGTCCCTTCTTGTGAATCATGTCCTTTACCAAGTCTTTTCGGATCCACACTTGCTTGACAACCTTAATGTTTCTTTTAATGCCATTCATTCTCTTTGTACAACAATTAAATACATGACCAGTCTTGCCACAATAATTGCAAATAACATATTCAGGAAATCCAACATATTTTCTTCTTCGGAAATATGTTTTGCTTGGTTCTTGGTTTCGAATGCAACAAAGGTGCATGTTATTGCATTTGAAAACGAGTCCAAAGATTCTCTTCACTTTGTTGTGACTGACTCGTAGAAAACTTTAAAACAGTTTGACTTCCTTCCTTTTTCTTGTAAAACTCTTTTGCATCATTTAACTCTTTGTTTAAAATCTCAATTTTGGCAAGATAGTCAAGATTTAATGTTTGCACATTTTCAAAGGCGCTCTTAGCATGACTTGTTTCATTGTGTAGCATTTCTGCTAATTGTTCAAGTTCCTTAAGATGACTTTTACAAGAGGTTAGGTCAATTAAAAGTGAGTCTCGTTCTTGTGTTAACATAGAAACATGTTTGGTTAAAGACTCGTTTTCCTTTTCAGCATCATATGTCACAAAGGTGTCTCTGTGACATTCAGCAGTTTGACCTTATTTACAAGAATCAGATTTTGCCTTTTCAGTTTCCTTACTTCTTTCTCAAGACAAGGTGAAATGTTATCAAGCTCCTTTAGACACTCTCTTAGACCAACATTTTCCTCGGCTATGTTTTCAATTTCAATTTGCATAGCTTCAAGTTTATTGTTTTGGACACGACATTTATCAATGAATTTATCTAAGAGTAAACATACTTTGCTTTCGGAGAAGGATCGAACCTTTGTCTTGAGATTATTTACCTCATCTTCAAGTCGAATCGAATCATCGGGATGAGCCATAAGACATTTGAATGTTTCTCTTTTTGCAGACCGAAGGGCATCATTATTAAGACGAGTAGTAAGACACAACTTGGCATCCAATTCTTCCTCAAGGATCTCGTCCTCATCGGAATCGGACATTCCCCAAACAGCACACATTACTTTATTCTTGTATTCCTTCTTAGCCAAGTCACATTTTTCTTTATATTTGATGTTACCCCACTTTGGACATTCATTCATTTGGTGACCTTTTTCGTCACATTTAATGCAACCAACAATGGAAGTAGATCTCTTCTTTGAAAAATGTTTCTTACTAGAATTGTTGTTAAACCTCTTAGGATTATGATCATTAACAATATCCGCAATATTTCTAGTGAACATTGCAAACTCATCGTTTCTATCATTTTCCTCATTAATTGAGGTTGATTTGAAAGCAAGCCCTCTTACTTTAGAGCTATCACCAAAACGCTTCATGAGAGTTAACTCATGAGCCATAAGTGAGCCCATTAGTTCATTGAGGGTTAAAGTGGATAAGTCTTTGGCCTCCTCAATAGCCGTAACCTTCGGTTGCCATGTTTCTGTTAAACTTCGAAGGATTTTACGGACCATATCCTCGGATTCAAAATTTCTACCAAGACTCTTAAGGTCATTAACAATACTAGAAAAGCGAGAGGAAAGACTATTAATTGACTCATCTTTCATCATATTGATCATCTCATATTGTTGCATGAGAAGGTCAATACGATGCTTTTTCACTTGAGACGTCCCCTCATAAGCAAGGCTTAAGGTGTCCCAAATTTCTTTGGCCGAGGTACATCCGGAAATCCGGTTTACTTCTTGCTCACTAATGCCATATTGAAGAATGGACATGGCTTTTGAGTTTTTCTCGACCTTTCTATAATCAGCCTCGACATACTTATCCTCACTTTTTGGGGCACTAGTACCATTAGCACTAGTAACCGTGATAGCGAGGGGCCCTTTTTGGATTATCAACCAACACTCATAATCCGTACTCTTAACATAGTGTTCCATGCGATTTTTCCACCATGAATAGTTATCCCCAATGAAGATAGGATGCTTAGTATGTTTCCCGTCCATGACTATATGATCAACTCTTTGGTAATTAACCAATATCAAGAGCACAAGGCTCTGATACCAATTGAAGAGTCAAGGACGAGAACACCTAAGAGGGGGAGGGGGTGAATTAGGTGACCAATTTAAAAATTTTAAGCTTGAATTAAGCTTCTTTGAAATCTAGGACAATAGACTAAACTGATATGGACAATACTTTAAATGATAGAGGTGTTTATACTTAGAACTATTTGAGTTAGAAGTATATACACACGAATTCAAATCAAGATATGTCACAAGAAAGTCGATCATTGCCTGCACTTAGAAAAGTATGAATGAAAGAGTATTTTTTCTTCAACTTAACAATGAAGATATTAAGTGAATACTTTTTAAGTTGAATACTCTTAGCAATGAAAATCTTAAGTGAATCTCTTTTAAGTTGAAAACTTGAAATACTTAGTCGTTTTAAGTTCACAAGATTGAATCAATCAGCAGGTCTGAGACACAGTATTGAACACTGTGACACAGATAGATTGCGAGATAAACAATATATAAATAAGGAGAACAAACGTAAAAGTAAATGAACAAACAAGACGATGTTTAAAAAATTGGTTCAGCCTCTACTCCGAGGCCTACGTCCAACCGTTATTTTATTGCTTGTTTAGAAATTTACTCAAACAACTAAACTGTAACACCCCCATACTCCAAGTGCCTTACCAGGACCACTCACGTATGAAGACATTACCATCTCGGTTACCCGAGGCAATGATAATCAAACAACAATAAAGAAACAACGTTTATTATAAATAATTTAGCGAATAGTTACAATCCTCAAAACCAAACCAAAAGTACGATACATGATCTCAAACTGACGTTCTAATCGAAATGTAAATAAACTAAAGGCTACAAACGGAAGACTCCTATCATCATGACGTGGCATCCCAAATATCCCAAGACTCATCTCAATACCTGCTCAATATCTGCTCACCATCCCCGAATGGATCACCGCAGGTTTACAAAACAACACCGGGGTCAGTACTAATCACACAATCAATATGTATAACAATAATAAGATGCACAGACAGCTTAACTGTCACACACACACACACAACCAACCAATTCCCATCATCTCAATACGATCGTCCACTTTGGACCGGACCACCGCCATGGGGGACCGCAGCCGTACCCACCAAATCCCCGCTCCACATAGTGAGCGATAACCCTGTCCATTAATGTGCACATCCCCTTCCGTGGCGGGTTCCACGAAGGGCGAAACTAGGGCGTGAAGCCACTCCCACAAGTGACCCCACTCAGCCGAGGCCACGCCTCGCGAACCATCAACAACGATCACAACCACAATCACAGTACAATTATTATATCAAACAACCAAATACAACACATCAACCAATATCCCATTATGGGACTAATATTGAGTAGGAAATCCTACCTGGTATGCACACAATCGACGGTCTCTCTTCGCCGAGTCAAAAAGCCTCTTCTATGAACCCTCCTCCTATCATACAACACATATAGGCTACCAATCACATACTACACATAAAAACCCCCAATCTCTAAATTAGGGTTTAACCAAATCAAAGGAAATACAATAAAAAGGGTACGTAGATCTTACCCTCGACGCAAGGAACTCAACGGTATACACAACGACAAGAACCGACCGTCTCGAACTCCGGAATTGCTAAGAATGCGATTAGGAAGATGAACTTGTTGCTTTCTCTCTTAAACAGGAATTTAGGTTTTGTAAAAGTGGTTTAGAATAATGACGACGGAACTTAAATACCTTAATCGCATAACTAACAAAACCCGCAAAAACTCCCCGTAAAACCGGACACTCGATCGAGTACCCAAGGTACTCGATCGAGTACCCCCTTACTCGATCGAGTGCCCCAGCTACTCGATCGAGTACCCAACAGGTCAGAAACTATTTTATTTCGCAACTTACCCTTACTCGACAGAGTAAGGGCTACTCGATAGAGTACCCCAAGACTTATAAATACGGAGTATTACAGTCTTCCCTCCTTAAAAGGAACTTCGTCCCCGAAGTTCAAACCACTACTAAACAAAGGTACTCCCGACTCAGCAACCAAAACAAAATTCAACATAAAACATGATACTAACCCAACTCATCCCGACACAACATATAAAAGGGGTATAAAACTCTTAAAAACTGCTCGCGATCATCTCCTACCCCCCTAAAAGAAACAAGGTTACGTCCCCGTAACCATACATACCGATCAAAAGGAAAGGGTAACGCTCTTTCATAGCTTCCTTCGGCTCCCATGTAGCTTCCTCGGTCTCGTGGTTAGACCACAGGATCTTAAGCAAAACTGTCTCACCACTCCTAGTCTTTCTAACCTTTCGGTCTAGAATCTGCTTAGGCACCTCAAGATATGATAAGGACTCATCTAGCTCTAAGCTCTCTGCCTCCAACACATGTGACGGGTCACTCACATACTTCCGCAAATCGCGATACATGAAACACATTATGCACTCTCTCTAACGCAATGGTAAAGCCGACGATAAGCAACTTCCCCAACTCGCTCTAAGATCTCATAAGGCCCTATAAACTTCTGACTTAACTTGCCTTTCTTCCCAAATCTCATAACCCCACGCATAGGAGACACTTTCAAAAAAACCTTGTCCCCAACTTGAAACTCTATGTCCCGACGATGTAGATCTGCATAACTCTTTTGTCGATCCCGGGCTGCTCTCATCCGTTCCCCGATCATCTTAATCTGTTCCACCATCTCATGCACCATCTCTGGTCCTAAAACCACCGCCTCAAAGACTATCGTCCCAACAGATTGGACTCCTACATCTCCTCCCATACAAAGCCTCAAACGGTGCCATACCTATACTGGTGTGATAACTGTTATTGTAAGAAAATTCTATCAAGTCCAACCTCTGCTCCCAGCTACCACCAAAATCCATCACACAGGCTCGCAACATATCCTCAAGAGTCTTGATTGTTCTCTCGGTCTGCCTGCCTCGTCGCAGGATGAAATGTCAGTACTCATCTTCAAAGTTGTTCCCAACGATTCCTGCAACTCCTTCCAAAACCTCGATATAAACCTCGCATCTCTGTCAGACACTATGTCCTTAGGGACTCCATGTAACTTAAGCACGTTCTTTCGATAGGCCATAGCCAATTGTGCCTTAGTCCATGTATCTTTCATTGGAACAAAGTGAGCTGACTTGGTCAGACGATCCACTATCACCCAAATCATGTTGTTACCTTGTTGACTCTTTGGCAAACCCACAATGAAATCCATGGAAATGGATTCCCACTTCCACTCGTGCACCTCTAAAGACTGAATCTTACCTTGTGGTCGTCATTGTTCCCTTTAACTCTCGGCATGTCAAACAACGGACACAAACTCAGCTGTCTCTTTCTTCATCCCAGGCCACCAAAACGTTTTCTTGAAATCCTTGTATAGCTTGTCTCCGCCTGGATGAACTGAATATGGTGTGCAATGTGCCTCTATCATGATAGTCTTTTTCAACTCCTCGTCATTAGGAACACACCACCTACCATCAAACCTCAAACTACCATCTGTATGAATAGAAAACCGGGACACTGTCCCTTTCTCTACTCCAGCTCTCCACTCCACTATCTTAGGATCCAAAGCCCGCTTATCCCGAATATCATCATAAAACTCAAGATGGACTGTCATATCACCCATGGCCTCTCCTTTCTGCATCATATGTATCCCAAAACTCGCTACCTCATCCCTCAGTCTCATCAAAGATAGAGCTGTACACAGGGAATGTACACTCTTCCTACTCAGAGCATCAGCTACAACATTGGCTTTCCCTTCATGGTAGATAATTTCCATGTCATAATCGCTAATCAGCTCCATCCACCTCCTCTGTCTCATGTTCAACTCCTTCTGCGTGAAGATGTACTTGAGACTCTTGTGATCAGAAAATACCTTAAAGATTGCTCCATAAAGGTAATGTCTCCAAATCTCGAGAGCAAACACCACTGCACCCAACTCCAGATCATGAGTAGGGTAGTTCTCCTCATAAGGCTTCAATTGCCTAGAAGCATAGGCAATCACTTTGCCATTCTGCATCAACACACATCCCCACCCATTCTTCGAGGCATCTGTATAAACCTCAAAGTTCTCGCTCCCTTCAGGTAATGCTAAGACTAGAGCTGTGGTCAAACGCTCCTTTAATGTTTGGAACGCCGTCTCACAACTCTCATCCCAACGAAACCTGTTCTCTTTCCTCATCAACGCTGTCATCGGTCTAGCTATCTTGGAGAAATCTTTCACGAACCGTCTGTAGTATCCAGCTAAACCCAAGAAACTCCTAACCTCAAAGAACATTCTTCGGTGCTTCCCACTTTGTCACCGCCTCAATCTTCGCCGGATCCACAAACACCCCATCTTTAGAGATTACATGCCCCCGAAAAGCAACTTTCTCTAACCAGAACTCACACTTGGACAGTTTAGCATACAACTCATGATCTCTCAAAGTCTGCAACACGATCCTCAGATGCTCCTCATGCTCCTCCTTAGTCTTAGAGTAGACTAAGATATCATCGATAAACACCACTACAAACTGGTCCAAGAACTGTCTGAAGATTCTGTTCATCAAATCCATAAACACTGCCGGCGCATTAGACAACCCAAACGGCATCACCACATACTCATAATGGCCATACCTCGACGTGAAAGCTGTCTTTGGTATATCCACCTCTCTAATCTTCACCGATGGTACCCCGACCTCAAATCAATCTTGGAAAAGACTCATTGCACCGCTCAACCGATCAAACAGTCATCTATCCTTGGCAAAGGATACTTGTTCTTTATCGTCACTCGGTTCAGCTCCCTGTAATCTATGCATAACCTCAAACTCCCATCTTTCTTCTTCACGAAAAGAACTGGTGCTCCCCACGACGATACACTTGGTCTAATGTATCCCTTCTCTATCAGATCATCCAACTGCTTCCTAAGCTCCTCCATCTCCTTAGGACCCATACGGTACGGTGCCTTAGAGATTGGCCCCGTCCCTGGCTTCAACTCAACAGTGAAGTCTATCTCCCTCTTCGGTGGCAACCCCGGAATCTCCTCTGGAAAAACATCTCGCAAACTCCCCACCACCGGTATCTCATCAACTGTCGGACTCTCTATCCGATCATCTCTCACATGGCACAAGATCAGAGGACATCCCTTCCTCAGATAAGACTTCAAGGTGACAGCTGCAATCAACTTAACTTTGGGTTTGATTAGAAACCCACGATATGACACACTAACACCCTTAGGACCTCTTAAAGATACTTTCTTTTGATGACAGTCTATCTTAGCTTTATACTTTCCTAACCAATCCATCCCAACTATCATCTCAAAACCGTTAAAAGGAAACTCTAGCAAGTCTACAGGGAAATGAACTTGCCCAACTATCAAAGATACATCTCTGAACAATCTCCCACACGATACAGACTCACCCGAAGGTATGAAAACTTGCTCACTGACAGACTCATATACTCTCAAACCCAACTGTTTAACATGACTCGAAGACACAAACGACTGAGAAGCCCCCGAATCAAACAAAACAAAGGTAGGAATACCATTAACAAGGAATGTACCGGTGATAACGTGCGCATCTTCCTCAGCTGTTTTCTTCTCCATCATGAATAACTTGCCACTGGTTCTCTGCCCACCTCCCTGGACAGTACTGGCTGAGGTGGTCGGCTTAGCACCCGACCCTTGATTGTTGTTGTTGTTCGCTGGTGGTTTCTGATAAGAATTACCGCCGTTGCGGTTGCCTCCACTCTGGTAACTCTGACTTCCCCGATTTGGCCACGATCCAGCCGGTCTGTTGCTCGCGAAGCTCTGCGCAGGTCTCTGGAAAGATCCCGGTGCACTTGTGCACTCATGTCTCTTGTGGCCTACACCACCACAGCTATAGCAGGTCACTCCCCAACTATTACTCACACTTCCACGGCCACGCCCAAAGGAAGCCCCAAAGATCGAACCCGGACCCGAAGAAAATCCCTTAGACTGATTGTGGTTGCCTTTCTTGTGATTCGATTGGCCACCACCCTCACTCTCAGACTTCCTCTTCTCACCACCTAACCTCTCCTGAGCCATCTCCACCAACCTCTCAGCTCTCCCAGCTCTCTCATAAGCTTCCTTAACATCTGTAAGGATTCCCACGGGTAACTTATCCATAATCTTAGGGGTCAACCCCTCTCAAACCTCAATGCCGATTCTCCTCACTCAAACCCATATCCTCAAAGATACCTAGACTTCTCATTGAACAAATGTAGTACTCAAACACACGGGCATCTCAAAGATCATCTTAAAACCATCAAACTCTTCTCTCATCTTACTCCTCACATGTTCCTAATTTTAACTCCTTCCTCACAAATTACGAAACTCCTCCCAAGGTATAACAGGTAAGCCTTGGTTTGTATATATCTCCTTAGCACTCACTTTCACCAATCCCACCACTTGCCTCGCCTCCCCCTCGTATAGAACGCAGCTGTTCCACCCTCATCTCATCAGGACAGTGAACCAAATCTAATATGTTCTCCATCTCTCTCAGCCAACTATCAAGTAGGTTAGGCTCCCCAACTCCCTTGTATTCTTTCGGGTTAAACCTCGCTATGTAAAGGCTGATTTTTGAATGGTCAACCTCCTTCTCCTTATCCTTATTCTTATCCTCATTCACTTTCTTTAGGGTCTCAGTAAGAGCATCCTGGTGCTCTAACATCTTAACGATGTCATCCACGGTCATAAGCTCAGCTCTCGCATATAAAGCAGTTCTCTTGGGCGGCATCTTGAAACTATACATATATAAGAAAGGGTAGATATGAACATACGTACTAAACTTCAAAACACGAAGACACGACCCCTAGAACCTACTCGATCGAGTTCCCAAACCCACTCGATCGAGTAACGGGCTACTCGATCGAGTTCCCAACATACTCGATCGAGTACCCAAACATCAGACCCTTAACAGACCTTCTGATCTCATACCTACTCGATCGAGTATCTAGGCTACTCGATCGAGTGACCCCCTACTTGATCGAGTACCCCTAGTTACTCGATCGAGTGCCCAAAAACGCTATTCTGGACTCAAAATCGTTAAAAACCCACCCGATCGAGTCAATCCCACTCGATCGAGTCATGCTAACACATAAAAGCTACCCGCATGTTACGTTATATGCTAACATGCTAAACTTATAAACCACATTATATCATAATACACATGCTACGCATCTTTTCTACCATCTACGAGATCATTTCATCATGTTATTAAATGCCACATTATAAATCATCCAACATGTTATCATCTCATCAACAAATTCCCACATATCACCATTTTCTTTCACATGCTCAACTTTCTACTTCAACACCCAACAATTAACACATTTCATCACATTCTTACACAAGTTAACCAAACACACATACGACTCGACAAACACTTCCCCCACGTGACCGGTTCAAAGTTGTAGGGCGACCCCTGCGACTTTAGGATGTCTCCCAAGCCTTTGCACTAGCTCCTACAACTTTTACCCCGGGTTCTTTTTAATTGACTCCCTATGTTCATTAGGTTCATTGGTTACAGGTTTCAGGATCGTCGCTCTGATACCATTTGTAACACCCCCATACTCCAAGTGCCTTACCAGGACCACTCAGGTATGAAGACATTACCATCTCGGTTACCCGAGGCAATGATAATCAAACAACAATAAAGAAACAACGTTTATTATAAATAATTTAGCGAATAGTTACAATCCTCAAAACCAAACCAAAAGTACGATACATGATCTCAAACTGACTGTTCTAACTGAAATGTAAATAAACTAAAGGCTACAGCGGAAGACTCCTATCATCATGTCGTGGCATCCCAGCTATCCCAGTACTCATCTCAATACCTGCTCAATATCTGCTCACCATCCCCGAATGGATCACCGCAGGTTTACAAAACAACACCGGGTCGCACTAATCACACAATCAATATGTATAACAATAATAAGATGCACAGACAGCTTAACTGTCACACACACACACACAACCAACCAATTCCCATCATCTCAATACTGACTGTCCACTGGACCAGCCCTGCCAGTGGGGGACCGCAGCCGTACCCACCAAATCCCCGCTCCACATAGTGAGCGATAACCCTGTCCATTAATGTGCACATCCCCTTCCGTGGCGGGTTCCACGAAGGGCGAAACTAGGGCGTGAAGCCACTCCCGCAAGTGACCCCACTCAGCCGAGGCCACGCCTCGCGAACCATCAACAACGATCACAACCACAATCACAGTACAATTATTATATCAAACAACCAAATACAACACATCAACCAATATCCCATTATGGGACTAATACTGAGTAGGAAATCCTACCTGGTATGCACACAATCAGACGGTCTCTACTGCTGAGTCAAAAAGCCTCTTCTATGAACCCTCCTCCTATCATACAACACATATAGGCTACCAATCACATACTACACATAAAAACCCCCAATCTCTAAATTAGGGTTTAACCAAATCAAAGGAAATACAATAAAAAGGGTACGTAGATCTTACCCTCGACGCAAGGAACTCAACGGTATAAACAACGACAAGAACTGACCGTCTGAACTCCGGGAATTGCTAAGAATGCGATTAGGAAGATGAACTTGTTGCTTTCTCTCTTAAACAGGAATTTAGGTTTTGTAAAAGTGGTTTAGAATAATGACGACGGAACTTAAATACCTTAATCGCATAACTAACAAAACCCGCGAAAACTCCCCGTAAAACCGGACACTCGATCGAGTACCCAAGGTACTCGATCGAGTACCCCCTTACTCGATCGAGTGCCCCAGCTACTCGATCGAGTACCCAACAGGTCAGAAACTATTTTATTTCGCAACTTACCTTTACTCGACAGAGTAAGAGCTACTCGATAGAGTACCCTAAGACTTATAAATACGGAGTATTACATAAACCCCTTACAATGAAAATAACTCGCCAACCTACTCCGGTTGCATTTGCTTGAAGCTACTCCGCTTCAAGACTTTCACTTGCTTAAAGCTACTCCGCTTCAAGACTTAAGTTCTATCTCACAGGTTTACAGAGTCTTTGAATCTCAATCGTTCACTTTATGAACATGGAGATCACAATTAAGACCTAAACACGAGAATCATGGAACAAGCTCATATGCCACAGTGCAGCGAACTGATACATGGAGATTTACAGCCCTTTTGAAAAACGTTTGAAGACTTTTAAAATAGAAAACAATTTTGCAAATAAGCTGAAGAACAAGAGCTGATGTTTTGCAAAGTGTTTTAACAATTAATGCTTATAAAAGTCTTGGGTAATAAATGATGCAAAGGCACTCTATTTATAGTGGATTTGATCATCTAAGTAGTACAACTTAGGTTAATTAAACCCAATATTAAATAGATAGCCTTTGAGTGATTGTAAGTGTTAGGCTATAGGCTTGGAGCACAAGTCATTGATCAAAATCAGAAAACTCTTCCCAAAACACTCAACATGTGACATTTTACCAAAATGGCAAAAAGCATTTCTAGCTTTAAAACTTTGACAAGTTCAACTTACCATTTTAGTAAAAGGTAAATGCACAAATCTAGAGGATTAATCAATGTGGATTTATGACTTAAAATTTCAGATTTAAAACTTCAACACATTTGACAAGTGACAACTTACCACAAATGGAAGAGTGCTTTAGTACTTGACTAAATCAACTTTCCATTTATGTAAAAGTAGATGCACAACTTTAGAGGAGTCACATGTGAGTTTTGCAAATTAATTTTTTCAGATTTGTTTTCAAGCTGGGATAATTCAAATGTAAAATCTTTGAGAATATGAAATTTGTAAAGATTTTGACACTTAAACATTTCGAATAAAAGTCCCTCCATACGGTAGTATCAGAAACCACAGTGCAGTGCACTGTTGCATGGTTTTGCAGCCACTTGACGTAAATGAGAATGTTACACTTACTCTTACATTTTTCGACTAATGCTGGGATCATATCATTGTCTTGACTTCTTGTTGACTTCATCTTGATCATGTTAAGCCGTCTTTGAGAGTCAATTTGATTGCTACAATCACTAAGCATTTGTAATCGTTTACAACATTTGACTAAGGCTAAGGGATTTCTTATCATAACTTTATCTTGATCATTCTTGAATCATCTTTGGAAATTCATTGAGTGCTTCAAATGCTAAATATTATAACTAAGAAGCAAACAATTAAATAACAATGAAACTTGGCATCATCAACCAAGTGTGTTCTAACAAGGATAGAGAGTGGATTGACACTCATCACCAGAAAAAGTGGGAGAAGGTCCATCTGAGAAACTGAGGGAGAGAAGATGGAGAGTTTGACACTACAAGAAAAATAGCCACTTGCGGCGGATCACTTGCGACGGTGGAAACTTCCGTCACAACCATGGCTTTGTGACGGAAATTGTGTAGTTTGCGACGGAAATTCCGTAGCAACTATTTTTAGATTTTGCGGCTTTTTTCACATGCGCTGGAGTAATGTTGCGACAGTTTAGGTGAATTTGCAACGGAAATTTCTTCGCAACCTTGTCCTACATCGATGAAGAATGACAAACTTCCTATGTTTATTAAGGTTCTTTCACTTTTTTGTTTGATTGAATTTACGACTTGAGAATTGACGCGGAATTACTTGCGCGGGATTGAAAAACGCGGGAAATGAAAAAGTTTAGGACAAAAACATATAAAAAAAATTGGAAAAAATCTTTTGCGATGGAAATTTTGTAGCAAAAGTTTGCGACGGTTTTTCCGTCGCAATAAGTGTCATTTACGACGAAATTTTGGGACGGACCTCTTGGCCCGAAAATTCCATCGCAAATGCCCTTTAATGACGGATATGGTTCATTTTGCAACGAATTTTTATTTCCGTCGCTATTAACCTTTTTTTTGCAGTGTGAAATCCGAAATTTGAGGAGGTAGGATAGTGTTAGATAAAGATAAGATTGTCTAGCTCTCTACTTTGTTTTTGTTGGCCCGAATATAGTGACATGTTTTGTGGTTGTTTAGAAATAATAGCCGGTTTTGTTCGGTTCATATCTTGTAATGTTTACGGGTTTTATCCCTTTTTTAGTACTATACCTTACATTTTACCCAAAAAAAAAAGGAGTAAGAGAGCTAAATTTAATAAAATATATTCGTTAATTTAGTGTTTTTAGGAGCAAGAGAGTTTATTTTAAATGTGAGGGTGCTAATTTTGGGGTTCACAGTAGATGTATGTTTAGAAGATCTTAAATCGATGGGGAAAGAGAGGATGAGTATGTAGGAAAGTGCAAGGCAAGTTGTAGGAGGGTCAACGACGGCTGACAGGAAGGGATCCAACGATATGGTGATAAAGGTGGTTGTAAGTGAAGGTGTGGTGGTTGCTGAATTTGGATGTTTTAAAGTCATTTCTGATAGGATAACCAAACAAATTTGAGTATCAAAGGGTTCCACTCCTTCCTCTTTTTTCTTTATTCCATTCTCTTTTTCCATTTGCCAACCAAACGTCCCCGAAATAAAAATCCCTGCACTCCTCACATTTATAATTCACACAAATTTTCATTTGTGACGGCACTATTTTCCCACAAGTTTATGACCTCTCACAAGAATAATGTACGGGGCTGTGGGAGAGGAAGTGGGAGGGCAAGTAAGAGGAGGATTATGAGACGTCACAAGCTTGTGACGGTCACAAGCAAGACTCTGTGTATAATTTGTTGTTGTGTACTCCCTCCGTCCCGGTCAATTGTTGTCCTTTTGTTTTGGCACAAAGACCAAGGAAAGAGGAGAGGGTCAATTACTAAACGAAAAGTGGGTCAACTTGAGTGTAATCAAATTGCGTCAAAATTCAAATTATTAGTTTAAAAGCCTAATTTTATGATGATACTACCCTTATTACTCTATTATATACTTAGTCTTCTCTCTCCCTTATACGTCTATTCAATTCATTTATTAATTTCAACATTCCTCTCTTCTTATATTTTTTCCTCACTTAAGGTAAGATTGTTCATCTTATTTTCAGTAATTAGGGTTTATAACCGAAAAATTATAGTTTCCTAACCCAGGAATAAAGGTTATAACGCCAGAAATTAGGGTTGGGTTTAAAACCCATAAATTAGGATTAAAAACCCAGAAATTAGGGTTTAAAATCTAAAAATAAGGGTTTAAAACCCAAAAATTAGGGCTAAGAACTAAGAAACTAGGGTTAAGAACTAAGAAATTAGGGTTACACAAAATTAAAATGTTTGGAATACTACATTTAAGTCAATTGATTCGCAACTAGTTTAGATCCCGCGCAATGAATGCGCGGTATTTATAGAGTTTTTATTTTTGTATTACTTAATCATGTTAACTTAACAACTTATTAATTTTTCATATTTCACGTCATTATAATTTGATATGGGAAAAAAAACTTAACTGTAAAATTATTCAAGAAAACTGAGTAAAACTGAACTGTAAAATAATAGTGGTATCTCATTAAAGAAATTGTTCATTTTTCTCGTTGTATTTTTTTTCGAGAAAAAGAAAATTAAAACTGAAAATTAATTAAAGAGAATTGAGTAATATGCTGAAATGTATTTTTTAAGAAAAGTTTTTTTATACCACAAAACTAATGATTCCAGTTTTTCTTAATTTTTTTTGTCATGAAAGTAATCAAAACTATTTATAATTTGTTTATACGTATTATGATTGTATGAGTCAAGTCATTCTCAAATAATATTATCAATAAAAGATTTAATATTTTATAATTTTATATTATTTATATTTTAGTTAAAATATTATAGTTTAGTGTTTAGTGAAAATTATATAATTTGATGAAAAGAATAATTTTGATGAAAAGAAT
The DNA here is from genome assembly GCF_048544455.1 of Silene latifolia. Lineage (NCBI taxonomy): Eukaryota > Viridiplantae > Streptophyta > Magnoliopsida > Caryophyllales > Caryophyllaceae > Silene > Silene latifolia. Next base: position 18,869,578 of record NC_133536.1, read on the forward strand.
TATATAATGAAATACATTATAATTATTAAATTTCCTTATTTAGTGAATACAATTAAATTATAAATAACTTCCTTATTTAATAAGATGCTTTTTAGAGGGAAAATTAGTGAGTTCACCTATTCTTTTAATAGATAGGGGATTTATATTAAATTTCAACATATTTATAAACACCTGGCTAATAAAACACAAAGAGGCCAAAGTCGATACTTTGAAGGGGAGAATCCTCATCAATGCTCTTAAACAAGAATTTTTCAGGCGTGAGATCTCTATGAATAACCCCCAACGAATGACAAGCTTCAACAACTCCAACAATAGTGCTTATCAACTTTGCTGCCTCGCGCTCATTATACTGCCCTTTAGCCACAATCCGATCAAACAACTCCCCACCTTGACACAACTCCATAATTTAAGTACATTAGGGTAAAATTTGGGGAAACTTTTTTGGATTAAATGTTAAATGTTGATAGAATAAGATAGAATGACAAGTGAAATGGAGGGATGTCTAAATATTGATCCAAGGGAAACTTCGCCAGATTTAAAGAATTTTCGCATGAAAATGAAAATGGGTGCAATTTTTGACCTGACAACATTTGAGGGAAGTAATTTAATAAAAAGTTTATAAAAAAGAGTTTTTTTAGAAAAGTGATATCTGATCTAGAAGGGAGCTAGTAATTATTAATTTACTATATTGGTAATCACTACAAAATATATTACAAGATATTGTATATTTTTATGGTAGTAATGGTACGACCACTCAAAATGTGACGCATTTCAAGCTTAAAAAATGACTATTTAATGTGAAAAAATGACTAGTTAGTTTTAAACTTTTTTTATTTTAAAAACCACTTTTTTAACATAATATGATTATTGTTCATCATAAAACGGTCAATTTTTATAACGTTATACAACGGTAGTATACAATAACTACAAGTTGGCAATTTGATTGGTTGGTCACTGATAGCAAATACACCAATTGGATGTTACTCCTTTCTTGCTTATGTAATAGCTTAGCTCATATAGTTTAGCTCATGAGCTAGCCGATCATCTAATAGCTTATTGTATAGAAACTCCAACTGTCACATTCTTATCCAAAAATCACAAATTGAATAGGGAATTCTATCATACACATGTTGGTCTCATAAAAACATCAGTACACTTGACAACAAAGAAATGTAGTCTTTCTAGAAAAAAACAGTGCAATGTGAGTAGTAGATATGATGATGAAATAATGACACTGAGAATTCCTAAAAAAATTAATGACCATGTGCAGAGAAAATAATCAAAAATATGAATATAAAAAACATTACATTCTTATAGGTTAAAATGGGTTGATTTTAATGATTAAAGTCTACCATGAATAAAGACGATTTTTAATAAGTCTCTTAATGTGAATGATTTCTTCTTTGTTGATGAAATAACCAAATTTGCGAAGGGTATATCCAGTATATATCGTAAAAGAAAATGTTATATAACTATCGGTGGGACATATTCCTGATCAAGACAAAAACATATACCTAAATAGATTAAGTCTAAGATTACAAGAACTATCAGTTCTCAACTCTCAATATATATGTTTTTTTTACGACGACAAAGGATTTGACAGAAAAATGGAATTGAAATAACGAAATGTTGAAGTTGAATAAAGCAAATGAAATTTATTTTAAATCAAAAGAGATTTTATTTTAACTTAAATAAGTTAGAGGGTCATCTGTTGTTTACTTTAAATCGTAAGTTGCAATTTGAAAGCAAATAATTGTCAAGTAACGTCAAGTCACAATCTTATCTTTATAAATACAGAAATATTTAGTGCAATTTCATGCGTCCACGTCATTCACATCCATTTTTTTAATCATTAAATGCAGGGCCCACATAAAAGATTAAGAAATTAATTAACGAATAACCGTCGATGTTTTTATTTTGTACGTAAACGATAAGTTTATGATTTATACGTAAATATTAAAAAATAACGATGGTTTGTACGTAAATTTTTATATACGTAAATAAAACCACAATCTTTAAAATTATTTGAATTAATAAATTTTCTAGAAATTCCTACATCTTTGTTTTTCTAATAAAAAAAGCCCAGATTAAATAAAAAATTAGAACATTTTCTCAATCAATATTATTCTGGACAGATGTGCCACAAAATATAAAAAAGTCATAACTGTAAATTTTTAATTTGTTAAAAACAGTACAAAAATGTTAAATCATATACCTAAGTATTTATTCATGGAATAACGCTGTATACGAGTAATTAATAACAAAAATTATACCAATTTTTTTTAACCTATGTAAGAGACAGATCTGACTATTATTGCATATTGACGAGAAGCCGTAAAATTACTGAAATATATTAACTACTTCACGTAGTGAGAAGCCATAAAATTTGTAATCTCATTGGATTAATTCTCATTATATGTGGTGACTTTTTTGTTGGCTAGATTGATATTTTTTTATTATAATAATGTGCATAACTTAAACTAATTGATTGGTGTTCTTATAAGTATAAAAAATGCATTTGAATTCCAAAAGTTAATTATTCATCTTTTCCATATATTTTCAATGATAATGAATGCTTTAAAAGCAATCCGTGCAATTTTGCACGGGCTAAAACTAGTTAATCTAATACTCCCTCCATTATTTTATATATGACGTTTTTATTTTACGAGGTAAGTCTTTGACTTTCAATTATATAAAAATATACTTTAAAAAAATTATGAAAATTATATCATTAGTCATTAGATTCGTCATAAAATTAGCTTTCAAAGGAGTATACATTTCATATTATTAACTTATATATTTTGAGAGATATTGAAGAGAGAAGTGAGTGTCTCGAAATGTGAGAATGACATATGTTGGAAAATATAGGGGCTTTTTGCCTTTGGAGTGTTTCCAATTGTCCCACATTGGTGAGGAAAAGGGAGTTTTATGGGTTTATATGTACCCACCCTCCTTACCATATCACTAGTGGGTCATGGGAGGCTTTTGTGGAAGCTTTGCGAGGAGCTTAATTCAGCTTGCACACGCGCGCGCGGGCCTGTGCCCGGCCCGGCCCGGATTCGGGAATCGGGAATCGCCTGTGGCGGGCTGTGCCTATCTTTTTGGGCCGCGGTTTGTCATATAATTTCTGTTTTGGACTTGGACTTGGTCAGTCAATGCAGTTAGTGGGTTGAGAGCTTTGCTCCTCCATTTTCTCCACTGACTGCTGCGTTTTAGGGAGCTGTTTTAGGCTCCACTAAGACCCTGTTCTTTCTGGCTTATTTTCAGCCCATTTCGATTCGATTCACTCTATTCGATTCAGCTCTATTCGATTCGATTATTTCGATTGATTCGATTCACTCATTCCATTCGATTCGATTGATTCGATTCGATTCGATTCCATTCGATTGATTCGATTCGATTCGATTTCAAATCACTCCATTAAATTCAGCTCATTTCAGCTTTACTAATTTAAATAATAGTTATTATTAATTTTGTTAACAATAATACTATTTTTTTAATATTAATATTATTTATTATTTATTATTATTATTATAATTATAATTAATAATATTGTTAATAATTTATTTATTATTATTACTATTATTACTATTATTATTATTATTATTATTATGATGATGATGATGATGATGAATATTATTATTAAAATGAATAATAATGTTATTAATGTTAATGTTAATGTTATTGTTGTTGTTGTTGTTGTTGTTGTTGTTGTTGTTGTTGATATTATTCTTATTCTTCTTCTTCTTCTTCTTCTTCTTCTTCTTCTTCTTCTTCTTCTTCTTCTTCTTCTTCTTATTATTATTATTATTATTATTGTCGTTGTTATTATAATTATTATTGGTATTATTATTATTAAAATTCATAACATTTATTGGTATTATTATTAAAATTCATAACATTTATTATTAATATTATTAATGAGGCACACCGAACAGACTTGACTCACTTGTCAATACGGGGTCTTACAAGTCAACACGCTTGCCAACATGGTTACAAATTAGCTTGGTACCCTACGAATCACAAATCGTTAAAAGCGAATTCTATCAAGTTGATTACTGAAAATACATGTAACACATTTTCTATAAGCGATTCGCGAATCGGTAAGGCGTATTCATAGCGAATATGGTAACCGTGCTTGCCAAACCATCATTTGAGGTACACATAAAACCTATAAATATCTCACTATTCACCAATCAATGGTAAAAACTTCTCACCAACAACTTCCTCTCTCTAGAAGTAAGACTAATCGAGCTACTACAAGAGGGCAGAGAGACCTTAGTTTCAAGCAATGTCCCGACTATCCACCATTACCATAAGGCATCAGAGAAGGACATTTTGCATACCCTGTGAGGCCTTTGTTACGCATGAAAGATCCATCCGAAGAGAGCAAGCATAGGTTCGAGATACCATATGAGAGTAGAGCGTTGACTCAACCTGAATTCGAGCAACGCTTACTTGAGTGTTTTTATTCTAAACAATTATTTTACTAATATCATTATTAATATGACCTTATTATTTATTATTGTTATTAAAAATATTATTAGTAGAAAAATACTATTTTTTTCATTATTATAATTTATGATTATTAATATATAATATTATAATTTTTTTCTTATAAATATTAATTTTAGTATTACTATTATACTATGAATATTAATATATTATAGTTGATAATAACAATAATATTGAATACTATTATTATTATTAATATGATTATTTCAGTTCAATTCAGCTCAATTCAGCTTTATTCGATTCGATTCGATTCACTCGACTCTATTCGATTCGATTCGATTCGATTCGGCTCCATTCGATTCGATTCGATTCGATTCACTCCATTCGATTCGATTCGACTCGATTCGATTCGATTCACTCTATTCGATTCGATTCGATTCGATTCGGCTCTAAAAAGCCAGAAAGAACAGGGCCTAAGTCCTCCGTCTTCTATATAAATAAGAGCTCCTGCTCTTCTTTCTTTCATCAATCAGAAACATATATGACAATACTTTCCCTCTTCCTCTCTTACAATTTCTGGGTAAAGTAATTATATCGTTCCATAGCTCTTAATCTCGAGTGGGCGGGTTTAAGCGCTGTAGTGTAAATCCTTGGGGGACTACCGACAACTGCTGATCGCCACCACGGTCGTGCCGAAATAGTTTTCAAGGCAGTGGCCTCCGTACCACGGCACTACGAATCGGTTATATATTCTGATCTTTCTCCTTTTTTTGTTACTGCTTCGTTTTTGCAACAACAACATATAGTGTATAAAATAATGGAGGGAGTACTATAAAATTCTACACTATATGATTGACAAATGATTGTTGGTTATGACTTCAACACTTTGTATACAACATAGCAAGTGTTCAAATTAAATAGGGTTGGGTGGTGACTGTGATTAAGCATGGCTGCATGGGTCATCTGTTATACTATTTACTCCATTAAATCAAAAGTTGCAATTTGTGATCAAATAATGAATCGTCAAGTAACGAGAGCTATCCAAAAACCTTATCGACCTAAGTTCCGTTTACTCGAAATACGTGACATTATTCTATCGATTTCACCATGCATGCATTTTATTCGCCTATAAAAACCCTCCTTACGTTCCTAATTCTTCATTCATTTCCTTCATCATATTTCTTCTTCTTCATTGTTCCATTCACGGAGTTTGAAGATGAAGAGTTCTAGGATCACCAATCTTCTTTGCTTCTTTACCATCTTATTCTCTCTTCTCTTTGCCTTCGTCACGCCTACATTGTTATTTCAGGTAATACACTCTTCAACTTCTGCTAGTATTTGCAATGGTGAGCTGAGGTTCGAAGCTAGAGGAATGAACTAGCTACAACTTCCTCTGTCCCAATCATTTATTTTCCTTTTTATTTGTTGTGAGTAGTATATTTAAATCAAAACTAAACAAGATGGAACAGTTTACTAGAAAAAAATCAAAAAAATCTCTTTATTATTCATAAATTATTCTCATTTGAAATTCAATATTTTGGGTTAACTAGATTAATTTATTTTTGTTGGTTGAGGAAATAGTTACATTAATTCTGCATTGTAATGTGTAGGGATTCAATTGGGAGTCATACCATACGCAAGGAGGACTTTACAATTCTTTGGTAAACTCGGTTGATGATTTGGCCAGAGCTGGAGTCACCCATGTCTGGCTTCCTCCCCCTTCTCATTCTGTTTCTCCTCAAGGTATATATTTTTAGTCTTCCAAATTACCGACTCAATCATTCATTTACCTTCTCGGACAACTTTGATTTTATGTTACAGAATTGCACTCGAGAGTCGAGACGTTTGTTTTAACTAAACTAACTCATATTTGTCTTGAATTTAAGGATATTTGCCTGGTAGATTATATGATCTTGACGCCTCAAGGTATGGGCGTGAGACCGAGTTGAAGAGCTTGATCAACTCCTTACATCAAAAAGGGATCAAATCGGTAGCTGATATCGTAATAAATCATAGATGTGCTGACAAACAAGATGGAAGGGGAATCTATTGCATCTTTGAAGGAGGCACGCCCGATGATCGTCTAGATTGGGGTCCATGGGCCATATGTAGGGACGACACTCAATACTCAGATGGTAGCGGGAATTTAGACACTGGAGCCGGGTATGGAGCGGCTCCAGATATCGATCACCTTAACCCAAGAGTCCAAAAAGAGCTAGTCGATTGGATGAATTGGTTGAAGACCGAAATTGGATTTGATGGAGGGTGGAGATTTGATTTTGTCAAGGGATATGCACCAAGCATTACCAAACTTTACATGCAACAAACTTCACCTAATTTTGCCGTTGGGGAACTATGGGACTCGGCTATACACTATGACCCGGATGGTAAGCCTGATTACAACCAAGACGGGCCAAGGAACGAGTTAGCAGGTTGGGTTCAGGCTGCGGGTGGGGGTGTTATTAATGCCTTTGATTTCACTACTAAGGGCATTCTTCAAGCAGCCGTTGAAGGAGAATTGTGGAGATTAAAAGACTCAAATGGTAGGCCTAGTGGACTTATTGGAATAATGCCTAGAAATGCAGTAACTTTTATTGATAACCATGATACCGGATCCACTCAAAGGCTATGGGCATTTCCGTCCGACAAAGTTATGCAAGGCTACGCATATATTCTCACGCACCCTGGAACCCCATCTATCGTAAGTCACTTAACATATTTGTTATATACGCACTTCCTATTTTGCATCATCACATACAATTACCAATAAATTTAAGATATCTAATTAGAAGAAATTGTTTCCTTCCTTGCGGTTCTATGATCATTTCTTCGAGTGGGGTTTGAAGGAAGAAATTATACGATTGAGTTCGATAAGGACGAGAAATGGTATAACGAAAGCAAGTAATGTCAATATAATGGCAAAACGCCGATCTCTACGTTGCAATGATCGATGGAAAGATTATAGTCAAGCTCGGAACCGAAAATGACCTCGGCAATCTCATTCCATCAAACTTCAAAGTTGCTACCTATGGAGCTAATTATTGCGTGTGGGAGAAGCAAGGTTAAAATCACGGGAATGAGAAAGGCGTAGGAAGTCCTATTGTTAGAACAATTGCTCCTTAAAATTATTAGTTACGAGTATAATATAATACTCAATAATAAAACTAAAATGGCGATTTAAAAACTCGCTATTGTATTGTATTCCTTATACCACTAAGAAGAGGTATCATTATTGTCCTCATAATGAGAGGATTAGGGCCATGAGTTGTACTTTTAGGCTACTAAATATGTTGATTGCAACCTTATTTATAATAATGCAGAAGAATTACTGTGGAAGAATTACGATATTAGCATCTTCTAGGAGGCTAATTTTCTTTTGTTTCAGTAATCGATATGTGACAAATGAAAATTAAGGGGCTGAAGGCCGAAAACACAATTAACATTAAACAAAATTGCACTTGAATTGCTGGAAGCGCTGATGAAGGAGCTTCCTCTAAAAATTAACGTATGCCACTTATAAACAACGAGCACACGGTATTCTTTAGTAAAAGGCGAAAGAATAGTTCGCTTTGTGCTCAATGCATGGCTGCGTGGATTTTCTTACAATTGAAGAATACTAGTTTATACTTAGCTCTTACCATGATCTACGTTTCCTCGTCAATGTGGGATTAATATCCTATATTTATCTTACTCCCCTTGATCTATGTTTCTTTATCAATGAGGTATACACATTTTTGTCCTCTTTAATATCCCTTATTCGTTGTAAAAAACTATTTCAAGCATAGTTAAGATATTGATCAATTAACACTACAAGGAAAAGGCTAGTTAGCGACCAACTCAGTTAGTCGCTAATGTTCATAAATTAGTCGCTAAAGCCAATTAGCGACCAAATTTCAGAGCTTCCATCTAACAAATGAAACACGTCTTCTTACGGCTTTCTTCTTCGCATTGATCATAGCCTTGTTGCAACTTCCTCTTCACCATCTCTGCCCTTTCAGCATAGGACAATTTGTATACCTCATTCAATCTCCTCTTTTCATTCAGTTCATCCCGTTTCTTCGACAACACAAAAGTTCCATTATTGTTAGATTTGTTACTCTTGATGCCGCCATACCCTTGATAATTTCTTCTTACGCCTCCATCTTTGACACAACTTGAGGTACGCTTTACGTTAGACATCAGTGGCTTTCTAACACCATTAGGTAATACCTTCTTGACCATAGTCTCACCACGACCACGTGGGTTAGGCGCATCACTTAACCCGATCACGCATATCTTTTGCCGGCTATCTTTAGCTTGATTGTACCTTTCTTGCATCTTTCGGGTTGAATTCTCCAATCGTTGAGCGTTTATAATTGCACCTTAGTATCTTCATTATCTTTGAGCTTCATTAATCTCTTAGTAGTATTATTATTCATGTTTAGGTTGTCTTTTTCTTTCACTTTATCCATGACGATTTTGATGAAATTCTCGGATTTTAGTGTTGTTTATGTATAATTTGCAATTGTTTTTAAGTGAAAGATTATGTTTATATATATGTGCTTTGTTACTTGGGCGAGGAGTTCTCCTTACCGACAACAATAAGGAAGTCCTAAAGCAACTAGGTAAGTAAATCAGTAGAATTTTTTTTGGAAATTATTAGGGTTGTGTAATTTGTTGGCGTGAATAAAACAATTATTTCACATTAATAAGTTTACACTTGGGACAAAGTCAATCACGCGTACACTACTAGTGCTTGAATTTTGTTAGTTTTTACTTTTTAATAATCTAAATAAAAATATAATTTATTAAAAAAATTAATGATACTCTGTATTTATCAAGCTAAGTCAATGGCCTGGGCCAGTGAATGAAAATGCCGTTGAGAATCACATAATTATACATCAAAAAACAAAACTAAAATAGCTTGTTAATGTAAAAGCCCTGCTTATAATACAACAACAACATCAGAGCCTTAGTCCTTAAATGATTGGGGTCGGCTGACATGAATTATCTTTTAGAACTGTCTATGGATGGTCGCACACTAAAAAAGTGAAATTATAGAAAAGGAAAAGTGGAAAAACAGAAATGGGAAGTGAAAGGGATACACAGGTCAAGTTAAATTTATGGGTTTTATAATTGAAGCCCGAATTTCTTTTACAAAAACTTAGAATTTAAAACGGTTTTTGAAAATCCAAGTAAAGCTTAATCGTCGGACCGGGAAACTTTAAAAATACACTAAAAAGTATTATTATATAAGATTTTTTTTTGTTAAAAACGTGTAATAAATCCAATAATTCTGAGAAATTATTATCGTATTAAAACAATTTCGAGTTTAGCATCTATCACAAGGTTAATTTTCTTTTGCCTTGTCAACAGATTATTTAACACATTTACATTATTACATAAAAAGTTGTACACCCTCTATTCCGGTTATTTATTTATTTATTTATTTATTTATTTATTCAGTCCATTTATCATCAAATAATTGATTTTCTCCTCTTTCCACGATATTTGTGCCAAAATTAAAGGTAAACAAATGACCAATACAAAAGGAGTACAAGAATTTGATAAATAATAATGTAAATTTATAAGAAGGTTAATCAATGTTTTCCTCTAGTTCAATGAAGTTGTAAAAACAACTACTACTACAAGCATAATTAAGGTGAATGCCTGATATATAACAACTTAAGCACGCCTTTTTGCGACTATCTTCACTTTGTTCGTAGTCGAGAACTAGGGTTTTGATGTAGTAATTAACCACGAAAGAACAAGATTTTTCTTGTAGAGTTGTATAATTATTGCCAACTTGTGTATAAATTAAACTTGGACAAGGGTTAATCACATGTATTAGTGCTTCAATTTTATTACCACCGCGGATATAGAATTTGAGTACCATCGACGATAATTTTGTAAATTCATTGATATTTTAATCTATTTTTTTGTCAAACAATTTAGCCAAAGGCAAAAATGGCAAAGAATATGCGATATCGCCCCTAAACATTGTCATTTTGCAAAAACATAAAATATTATGTACCATGTGCAAATGACAAACATCACCGGTACCACGTGAATTTTCAGTTTAATACTGTATTTATTATTATTGGATTATTTTAGTTACGGTGGCACCAAGAGTCAAGATAGTGTGTTACCGGGTGACGCCCTAGCATTGTCCATATAAAAAGCACCCCCTCTGTCCCGCTCATTTGGTATCCGATTCTATTTTTTAGTGTCTCGGTCAATTATTATCCTTTCTATTTTAGAAAAGCATTTGACGAACAATTTGATCATTTACACTCAATTTGGTTCACATGTCATTTAGTAATTGACCCCTAGGTTGCACGGACACTCCTCCTAATCGGTGTTCCCGTGTCGGACACGAAACTCGTCGGACACACGTCAAAACGTGTCGTATCGGACACCTGTAAAGCCGTGTCTAACTTTCATCTTTTATTTGGGCACGTGTCCGACGCGTATCCATGGTAGTTTGAGCCGTGTCCATGGTTTTTGGACACACCTTCAAACGGAAAGTTGAATTTAAGGTAAATGACGTGAATTGTTATATGGTTGAATTTGGTGAGCAAATGATGTTCTTTAGACAAGTAATGAGATGTCGAAATAGATTGATTATAAGTTGGTTTTTGGTTTTAAAAATGAGAATAAGTTATATTTAACGTCAAATTATACCTTCATTTATTTAAATTTAATATCAAATACTTTTTCAAAAGTAAAATCACACATATATAACTACAAAATATATATTTTATTAAATTTAAATAACGTGTCCCGTGTCCTAATTTTCATGGGATGTCGTGTCACGTGTCCGTGTCGTGTCTGTGTCCGTGTCCATGTCGGTGCTATCTAGATTGACCCTCTCCACTTTTCTTGGTCTTTGTGTCAAAACCAAAGAATAACAAGTGACCGAGATGGAGGGAGTATTCACTAACAAATTCCCGCCTTTTCATCCAAAAAATAATACCGACAGGGCAAGAAACTGAAAGAGGAGAGGGTCAATTACTAAATGAAAAGTGGGTCAAATTGAGTGTAAATAATCAAATTGTTCATCAAGTTTAATTCTTAAAATAGAAAGGACGACGATTGACTGAGACACTCCAAAATAAAATAGGACAATAAATGACCGGGACAGAGGAAGTACCTCATAATGATTAATGATGTATACTCTTTGGTATATTTGCAAGAGTAAATTAATAATTACTCCCTTTTAGATACCACTTTTCTAAAAAAAAACCATTTTATACTCTTTTTATTAATTAAATTACTTACCTCAAATGTTCTGAGGTAAAAAATTGCACACTTTTTTATATTCTGGTGACATATTCCGTCAAAATTCAAATTATTAGTTTAAAAGCCTAATTTTATGACGATACTACCCTTATTACTATATTATATACTTAGTCTTCTCTCTCCCTTATACATCTATTCAATTCATTTATTCATTTCAACTTTCCTCTCTTCTTATATTTTTCTCCACTTAAGGTAAGATTGTTCATCTTATTTTTAGTAATTAGGGTTTACAACCGAAAAATTAGAGTTTCCTAATCCAGAAATAAAGGTTATAATGCCAAAAATTAGGGTTGTGTTTAAAACCCAGAAATTAGGGTTAAAACTCCAAGGTTTAAAAATCTGGAAATAAGGGTTTAAAACCCAAAAATCAGGGCTAAGAACTAAGAAATTAGGGTTACACAAAATTAAAATGATTGGAATACTACATTTAAGTCAATTGATTCGCAACTAGTTTAGATCACGCGCAATGAATGCGCGGTATTTATAGAGTTTTTATTTTTATATTACTTAATCATGCTAACTTAAAAACTTATTAATTTTTCATATTTCACGTCATTATAATTTGATATGAGAAAAAAAAACTTAACAGTAAAATTATTCAAGAATACTAAGTAAAACTAAACTGTAATTTAATAGTGGTATCTCATTAACGTAATTGTCATGAAAGTAATCAAAAACTATTTTTTTATACCACAAAACTAATGATTCCAGTTTTCTCTCAATTTGTTTTGTCATGAAAGTAATCAAAACGATTTATAATTTTGCGTAGTATGACTGTATGAGTCATGTCATTCTCAAATAATAGTATCAATAAAGATTTAATATTATTTATATTTTAATTAAAAAATTATAGTTTAGTGTTTAGTGAAAATTATATAATTTGATGAAAAGATTAATTTTAATGAAAAGAATTATATAATGAAAAACATTATAACTATTATTTTTTTTTTTATTTAGTGAATACAATTAAATTATAAATAACTTCCTTATTTGAAAAGATGATTTTTAAAGGGAAAATTAGTGAGTTCACCTATTCTTTTAATAGATAGGGGATTTATATTAAATTTCAACATATTTATAAACACCTGGCTAATAAAACACAGAGAGGCCAAAGTCGATACTTTGAAGGGGAGAATCCTCGCCAATTCAATGCTCTTAAACAAAAAAATTTCAAGCTTGAGATCTCTATGAATAACCCCCAACGAATGACAAGCTTCAACAACCCAACAAAAGTGCTCATCGTCAACTTTGCTGCCTCGCGCTCATTATACTGCCCTTTAGCCACAATCCGATCAAACAACTCCCCACCTTGACACAACTCCATAATTTAAGTATATTAGGGAAATTTTTTAAGATTAAATGTTAAAAATCGATAGAATGACAAGTGAAATGGAGGATGTCTAAATATTGACCCAATGGTAATTTCGTAAGATTTTAAGAATTTCGCCAGATTTTAAGAATTTCGGCTGTAAATGAAAATGGGTGCAATTTTTGACCTGACAACATTTGAGGGGAGTAATTTAATAAAAAGTTTATAAAATGAAGCTTTTTTAGAAACTTGATACCTAATATAAAATGGAGTAATTATTAATTTACTATATTGGCAATCACTATAAAATATACTACAAGATTATTGTATGGTACAACCACTCAAACAATGACGCATTTCAAGGTAAAAAAATGACAATTTAATGTGACAAAATGACTAGTTTTACTTTTTTTTTTTAAACCACTATTTAACGTAAAATGATCATTGTTCAGCATAAAACTCCTCTACACTATATGATTGACAAATGATTGTTGGTTATGACTTCAACACTTTGTATACAACATAGCAAGTGTTCAAATTAAATAGGGTTGGGTGGTGACTGTGATAAAGCATGGCTGCATGGGTCATCTGTTATACTATTTACTCCATTAAATCAAAAGTTGCAATTTGTGATCAAATAATGAATCGTCAAGTAACGAGAGCTATCCAAAAACCTTATCAACCTAACTTCGTTTACTCGAAATACGTGACATTTTTCGATCCATTTTGGCATGCATGCATTTTTCTTCACCTATAAAAACCCTCCTTACGTTCCTAATTCTTCATTCATTTCCTTCATCATATTTCTTCTTCTTCATTGTTCCATTCACGGAGTTTGAAGATGAAGAGTTATAGGATCACCAATCTTCTTTGCTTCTTTACCATCTTATTCTCTCTTCTCTTTGCCTTCGTCACGCCTACATTGTTATTTCAGGTAATACACTCTTCAACTTCTGTTAGTATTTGCAATGGTGAGCTGAGGTTCGAAGCTAGAGGAATGAACTAGCTACAACTTCCTCTGTCCCAATCATTTATTTTCCTTTTTATTTGTTGTGAGTAGTATATTTTAATCAAAACTAAACAAGATGGGACAGTTTACTAGAAAAAAATCAAAAAAATCTCTTTATTATTCATAAATTATTCTCATTTGAAATTCAATATGTTGGGTTAACTAGATTAATTTATTTTTGTTGGTTGAGGAAATAGTTACATTAATTCTGCATTGTAATGTGTAGGGATTCAATTGGGAGTCATACCATACGCAAGGAGGACTTTACAATTCTTTGGTAAACTCGGTTGATGATTTGGCCAGAGCTGGAGTCACCCATGTCTGGCTTCCTCCCCCTTCTCATTCTGTTTCTCCTCAAGGTATATATTTTTAGTCTTCCAAATTACCGACTCAATCATTTGTTTACCTTCTCGGACAACTTTGATTTTATGTTACAGAATTGCACTCGAGAGTCGAGACGTCTGTTTAACCGAAACTAACTCATATTTGTCTTGAATTTCAGGATATTTGCCTGGTAGATTATATGATCTTGACGCCTCAAGGTATGGACGTGAGACCGAGTTGAAGAACTTGATCAACTCCTTACATCAAAAAGGGATCAAATCGGTAGCTGATATCGTAATAAATCATAGATGTGCTGACAAACAAGATGGAAGGGGAATCTATTGCATCTTTGAAGGAGGCACGCCCGATGATCGTCTAGATTGGGGTCCATGGGCCATATGTAGGGACGACACTCAATACTCAGATGGTAGCGGGAATTTAGACACTGGAGCCGGGTATGGAGCGGCTCCAGATATCGATCACCTTAACCCAAGAGTCCAAAAAGAGCTAGTCGATTGGATGAATTGGTTGAAGACCGAAATTGGATTTGATGGAGGGTGGAGATTTGATTTTGTCAAGGGATATGCACCAAGCATTACCAAACTTTACATGCAACAAACTTCACCTAATTTTGCCGTTGGGGAACTATGGGACTCGGCTATACACTATGACCCGGATGGTAAGCCTGATTACAACCAAGACGGGCCAAGGAACGAGTTAGCAGGTTGGGTTCAGGCTGCGGGTGGGGGTGTTATTAATGCCTTTGATTTCACTACTAAGGGCATTCTTCAAGCAGCCGTTGAAGGAGAATTGTGGAGATTAAAAGACTCAAATGGTAGGCCTAGTGGACTTATTGGAATAATGCCTAGAAATGCAGTAACTTTTATTGATAACCATGATACCGGATCCACTCAAAGGCTATGGGCATTTCCGTCCGACAAAGTTATGCAAGGCTACGCATATATTCTCACGCACCCCGAACCCCATCTATCGTAAGTCACTTAACATATTTGTTATATACGCACTTCCTATTTTGCATCATCACATACAATTACCAATAAATTTAAGATATCTAATTAGAAGAAATTGTTTCCTTCTCAGGCGTTCTATGATCATTTCTTCGAGTGGGGTTTGAAGGAAGAAATTATACGATTGAGTTCAGTAAGGACGAGAAATGGTATAACGGAAGCAAGTAATGTCAATATAATGGCAGCGAACGCTGATCTCTACGTTGCAATGATCGATGGAAAGATTATAATCAAGCTCGGAACCAGAAATGACCTCGGCAATCTCATTCCATCAAACTTCAAAGTTGCTACCTATGGAGCTAATTATTGCGTGTGGGAGAAGCAAGGTTAAAATCACGGGAATGAGAAAGGCGTAGGAAGTCCTATTGTTAGAACAATTGCTCCTTAAAATTATTAGTTACGAGTATAATATAATACTCAATAATAAAACTAAAATGGCGATTTAAAAACTCGTTATTGTATTGTATTCCTTATACCACTAAGAAGAGGTATCATTATTGTCCTCATAATGAGAGGATTAGGGCCATGAGTTGTACTTTTAGGCTACTAAATATGTTGATTGCAACCTTATTTATAATAATGCAGAAGAATTACTGTGGAAGAATTACGATATTAGCATCTTCTAGGAGGCTAATTTTCTTTTGTTTCAGTAATCGATATGTGACAAATGAAAATTAAGGGGCTGAAGGCCGAAAACACAATTAACAATAAACAAAATTGCACTTGAATTGCTGGAAGCGCCGATGAAGGAGCTTCCTCTAAAAATTAACGTATGCCACTTATAAACAACGAGCACACGGTATTCTTTAGTAAAAGGCGAAAGAATAGTTCGCTTTGTGCTCAATGCATGGCTGCGTGGATTTTCTTACAGTTGAAGAATACTAGTTTATACTTAGCTCTTACCATGATCTACGTTTCTTCGTCAATGTGGGATTAATATCCTATATTTATCTTACTCCCCTTGATCTATGTTTCTTTATCAATGAGGTATACACATTTTTGTCCTCTTTAATATCCCTTATTCGTTGTAAAAAACTATTTCAAGCATAGTTAAGATATTGATCAATTAACACTACAAGGAAAAGGCTAGTTAGCGACCAACTCAGTTAGTCGCTAATTAATGTTCATAAATTAGTCGCTAAAGCCAATTAGTGACCAAATTTCAGAGCTTCCATCTAACAAATGAAACACGTCTTCTTACGGCTTTCTTCTTCGCATTGATCATAGCCTTGTTGCAACTTCCTCTTCACCATCTCTGCCCTTTCAGCATAGGACAATTTGTATACCTCATTCAATCTCCTCTTTTCATTCAGTTCATCCCGTTTCTTCGACAACACAAAAGTTCCATTATTGTTAGATTTGTTACTCTTGATGCCGCCATACCCTTGATAATTTCTTCTTACGCCTCCATCTTTGACACAACTTGAGGTACGCTTTACGTTAGACATCAGTGGCTTTCTAACACCATTAGGTAATACCTTCTTGACCATAGTCTCACCACGACCACGTGGGTTAGGCGCATCACTTAACCCGATCACGCATATCTTTTGCCGGCTATCTTTAGCTTGATTGTACCTTTCTTGCATCTTTCGGGTTGAATTCTCCAATCGTTGAGCGTACGATAATTGCACCTTAGTATCTTCATTATCTTTGAGCTTCATTAATCTCTTAGTATTATTATTATTCATGTTTAGGTTGTCTTTTTCTTTCACTTTATCCATGACGATTTTGATGAAATTTTCGGATTTTAGTGTTGTTTGTGTATAATTTGCAATTGTTTTTAAGTGAAAGATTATGTTTATATATATGTGCTTTGTTACTTGGGCGAGGAGTTCTCGTTACCGACAACAATAAGGAAGTCCTAAAGCAACTAGGTAAGTAAATCAGTTGAATTTTTTTTTGGAAATTATTAGGGTTGTGTAATTTGTTGGCGTGAATAAAACAATATTTCACATTAATAAGTTTACTGATAGAATATTAGTAAAATATAGTAAATATTTTACTAAGTATATTGTGTAATTATTTAGTCAAGCATTGTGATTATTTAGTTCCTAATTAGTAGTATTCAGTTCCTAATTTAAAGGATCTCATAGGTGTATATATTCAACCCTTTATTGATTAATAAAGATCAACCATTAATCTCCTTTATGGTATCAGCTAGGTTACGATTCTAACAAATCGCTTCCGCTCTTAATCTAGCATCTTCTCTTCTCCTTCCTTTCTTCCTACGATGCCTGGCGACTCTCAATCCAAGTCGGCTTTCCATCCGGCCTTGGCTGTCAATAGCATTCGCAATCACATCACCGTCATTCTGGGTATGGATAATAATCAATACCCACTGTGGGTTGCCCTATTCACAAATCACGCGAAATCTAATCGCGTTCTTCATCACATCATTACGCCAAAGAACGGTGCTCCTAAGGCACCCGTCACTAATGATGAGAAAGAATTATGGGAAACTCTCGATGCTACGGTTCTTCAATGGATTTATTCCACTGTGTCTACTGAATTGTTGGAAACAATAGTCGAACCCGATACCACGGCAATGGAAACATGGGATCGCCTTGCGGATATTTTCCAAGACAATAAAAATTCTCGTGCAGTTACTCTTGAGCAAGAGTTCTCACATGTGGAGATGAGTGATTTTCCAACGGCATCTGCATATTGCCAACGCCTCAAATCGTTGGCGGATCAATTGAAAAATGTCGGGGCCCCGGTGACGAACAGCCGCCTCTTCCTTCAATTAGTTTCAGGCCTCACCGAGGCATACAGCAATGTCGGATCCATCATTCGTCAAAGAACTCCTCTTCCTAATTTCTACCAGGCCCGTTCTATGCTAACTCTCGAGGAAGCAGGCCTGGCGAAACAGAGTGCTCAATCGGCTGCACTCTATGCGAAAGGGGGTTCTGATGACGGTAGCTCCGGGTCATCGTCCAAACAATCGGCTCCAATTACTGCTGGGAAAGGTGGCCGTGGTCAGAATAACGGCAGCAAGAAGAAGGGACATAAGGGTGGTAAAGGGAACAATGGCAAAACTGGTACTCCGAGTTCCAGTTCGCCTGCTTCCGCGCCTGTCACTGCTCCTGTTTCGTGGCCTAGTGGTTATGGGCCGTGGAACTGGCCCCCTTCTCCTTGGGCTTATCCACCGTGCCCATATCCCACTGGACCTTGGGGACGTCAAATGGCGGGTCGTTCTCAAGCAGGGGTTTTGGGTCCTCGACCTGCGCAAGCTTATGCTGCCAGTGGTTCTTCTCCGTCCTTAACGGACATTGAGGCAGCTATGTATACTCTTGGGCTTACTCCTCCGGAGCCGTGGGTCATGGATACCGGTGCAACTTCTCATATGACGTCGGACCAAGGTAAACTTTCGTCTTTTGTTCAATCAAGCATTAGTAATGGTGTTACTGTTGGAAATGGTCATACAATTCCTATTAGTGGTTATGGTCAGGCTACTCTTCCTAAACCCAACCCTCCCTTCATTCTTAAGAATGTGCTAGTCGCCCCTCACATAGTCAAAAATCTAATTTCAGTTCGTAAATTTACAACCGACAATAAGGTCACTGTTGAATTTGATCCCTTTGGTTTTTGTGTGAAGGATATGCGGACGGGGACGCGTCTAATGAGGTGTGAGAGTCGGGGCCAGCTCTATCACGTGTCACCACCATCAACTTCTGCCACTCAACCACATGCTTTTGTTGCCCTATCGTCTTCTCTTTGGCATGAACGTTTAGGTCATCCGGGAGCTCCTATTTTATCTTCTCTTAGACAAAATAATTTAATTGATTGTACGTTGAATTCGAGAAACTCAATCTGTCAATCATGTTCGTTAGGCAAACATGTTCGTTTACCCTTTCCCGTTTCTACAACGCACACTTCTATGCCATTCGATATATTACATTGTGACCTTTGGACGTCACCCATTACTAGTTCCATTGGCCACAAATATTATTTGCTTGTTTTGGATGATTATAGCAATTTTTTATGGACTTTCCCTATTGCCAAAAAGAGTCAAGTCGGATCCATATTATTGAAATTTCATACTTACATTCAAACTCAATTTGAGCGTAAAATAAAATCAATCCAATGTGATAATGGTACGGAATTTATTAACGGTCTTTTTACAGATTTTTGTGAGAACCAAGGCGTTATTTTTCGCTTATCTTGTCCTCATACTTCATCTCAAAATGGTAAGGCCGAGCGTAAAATTCGTTCTACAAATAATATCATTCGGACTCTCTTATTTCACGCTTCTATACCCGTCAAATTATGGCATCATGCGTTAGAAATGGCGACATATTTAATGAATATCATTCCTAGCAAACCCATCTCGTTCAACATCCCTATGTCTCGACTATATAATCGATCTCCTTTATATAGCCATCTTAGGGTGTTTGGTTGTCTATGTTTCCCTCTTATACCTTCGACGACCATTCATAAGTTGCAGCCCCGGTCCACACCGTGTGTCTTTTTAGGCTATCCCTCCAATCACCGCGGGTACAAATGTCTTGATATATCGACTAATCGCATCTTCATTAGCCGACATGTTATTTTTGATGAAACTATTTTCCCTTATACAAAAATCCACATGCCTGACATTAGTACCTACAATTTTTTGGACAATGGTATTTCCCCGTATGTGCTCCAACACATGACTGAAACTCCAACCCAACCTACTCGACACACACCCGAGAACCCCACCGCCGTGTCTACCCCTGACCAGCCCGTGAACCCCACCACTAATCCTGGTCCAGTAGACCCCACGGGTTCCTCTGTTTTGGAGGACTCGTCCCCTGCCATACCAACACGCCACATTCCTCCGCTTACCAAAGCAACTACTCGTGGTGATCACGGTATTGTCAAACCAAACCCGAAATATTTCGACCCCAAACCCACTGCCCATATCACCATAAGTCACAAAACAGCTATCTCACCCGTTCCTAAGAGCCCAGTAGTAGCTATACGTGACCCTAATTGGAAAATGGCCATGGATGACGAATATAATGCTCTTATTGACAATAAGACTTGGGTCTTGGTTCCCCGTCCCCCAAATGTTAATGTGATTCGCTCCATGTGGATCTTTCGACATAAGTTTCATTCTGATGGTACTTTTGAGAGGTACAAAGCCCGCCTTGTAGGTGACGGGAAAACGCAGCAACTTGGCATCGATTGTGGCGATACATTTAGCCCTGTGGTTAAACCCGCAACTATTCGGACAGTTCTCTGTTTAGCGTTATCCAAATCCTGGTCCGTTCACCAACTAGACGTGAAAAACGCTTTCCTACATGGTACACTAAACGAAACTGTCTACATGTATCAACCCCTTGGCTACCGGGATACAACTCGGCCTGATCATGTTTGCTTGCTCAAGAAATCTCTTTACGGTCTAAAACAAGCTCCCCGTGCTTGGTATAAACGGTTTGCTGATTTTATTGCTAGTATTGGTTTTACGCATAGCAAGGTTGACCACTCTCTATTTATTCTTCGACATGGTAACGACTTGGCTTACCTACTCTTGTATGTTGATGATATAATCCTAACGTGCTCATCAGAGGCTCTACGTACTAGTATTATGCACCGTCTTCATTCGGAATTTGCTATGAAAGATCTCGGCCCCTTAAGCTACTTTCTTGGTATTTCGGTAAAACAGACGGACCGTGACATGTTTCTCTCTCAAATAAAATATGCTAAAGAGATAATTGATCGGGCTGGTATGACCTCCTGTAAGCCCGCAGCAACTCCCGTTGATACTAAGCCTAAGCTAAGTGCTACGTCCTCCTCCACTCCATTTTCGGATCCTACTCTTTATCGAAGTCTAGCGGGTGCACTACAATATCTTACTTTTACAAGACCGGATATCTCATATGCCGTTCAACAAGTATGTTTATTTATGCACAATCCCATGGAAGTTCATATGAATGCTTTGAAGAGGATAATTCGGTATGTGCAGGGGAGTGTTTCTTGTGGCCTGTGGTTTCGCAAGTCGGTTCCTAACAAGCTCACAGCTTATACGGATGCAGATTGGGGAGGGTGTCCGGACACACGTCGCTCCACCTCGGGTTATTGCGTGTATCTCGGTGACAATTTAATTTCATGGGCTTCCAAACGCCAACCAACGATGTCTAAATCGAGTGCTGAAGCCGAGTACCGCGGCGTCGCTAATGTCGTTGCTGAATCATGTTGGTTACGTAATTTATTGCTCGAGCTCCATGTTCCTATTACCTCGGCTACCTTGGTTTATTGTGATAACGTTAGTGCAATCTATTTATCCGGCAATCCCGTTCAGCATCAACGCACCAAGCATATTGAAATGGACATTCATTTTGTGCGAGAAAAGGTCGAACGTGGCGAGGTTCGCGTGAAGCATATTTCTTCTCGTTATCAGATCGCCGACATTTTTACCAAGGGTCTTCCTTTGGTCCTATTTGATGATTTCCGAGACAGTCTCAACATTCGGAATCCTCCCGTTTCGACTGTGGGGGTGTGATAGAATATTAGTAAAATATAGTAAATATTTTACTAAGTATATTGTGTAATTATTTAGTCAAGCATTGTGATTATTTAGTTCCTAATTAGTAGTATTCAGTTCCTAATTTAAAGGATCTCATAGGTGTATATATTCAACCCTTTATTGATTAATAAAGATCAACCATTAATCTCCTTTATTTACACTTGGGACAAAGTCAATCACGCGTACACTACTAGTGCTTGAATTTTGTTAGTTTTTACTTTTTAATAATCTAAATAAAAATATAATTTATTAAAAAAATTAATGATGTTAACTCAATTAATTAACACCCAACTCAATAAAGTTATGACATGAAACTCACATGATGTGGTATTTACGTAATTTGATCTGTAATCAGCCTGAATTAAGCCAAGTCAATTTATTAATATAAAATTATATTACATAAGAGTAACTCTTTACCAAAGTTAGTTAAAATTATACTCTGTATTTATCAAGCTAAGTCAATGGCCTGGGCCAGTGAATGAAAACGCCGTTGAGAATCACATAATTATACATCAAAAAGCAAAACTAAAATAGCTTGTTAATGTAAAAGCCCTGTTTATAATACAGCAACAACATCAAAGCCTTAGTCCTTAAATGATTGGGGTCGGCTGACATGAATTATCCTTTAGAACTGTCTATGGATGGTCGCACACTAAAAAAGTGAAATTATAGAAAAGGAAAAGTGGAAAAACAGAAATGGGAAGTGAAAGGGATACACAAGTCAAGTTAAATTTATGGGTTTTATAATTGAAGCCCGAATTTCTTTTACAAAACCTTAGAATTTAAATCGAGAATAAAGATTAAAATGGTTTTTGAAAATCCAAGTAAAGCTTAATCGTCGGACCGGGAAACTTTAAAAATACACTAAAAAGTATTATTATATAAGATTTTTTTTTGTTAAAAACGTGTAATAAATCCAATAATTCTGAGAAATTATTATCGTATTAAAACAATTTTGAGTTTAGCATCTATCACAAGGTTAATTTTCGTTTGCCTTGTCAACGGAGTATTTAACACATTTACATTATTACATAAAAAGTTGTACACCCTCTATTCCGGTTATTTATTTATTTATTTATTTATTTATTTATTCAGTCCATTTATCATCAAATAATTGATTTTCTCATCTTTCCACGATCTTTGTGCCAAAATTAAAGGTAAACAAATGACCAATACAGAAGGAGTACAAGAATTTGATAAATAATAATGTAAATTTATAAGAAGGTTAATCAATGTTTTCCTCTAGTTCAATGAAGTTGTAAAAACAACTACTACTACAAGCATAATTAAGGTGAATGCCTGATATATAACAACTTAAGCACGCCTTTTTGCGACTATCTTCACTTTGTTCGTAGTCGAGAACTAGGGTTTTGATGTAGTAATTAACCACGAAAGAACAAGATTTTTCTTGTAGAGTTGTATAATTATTGCCAACTTGTGTATAAATTAAACTTGGACTAGGGTTAATCACATGTATTAGTGCTTCAATTTTATTACCACCGCGGATATAGAATTTGAGTACCATCGACGATAATTTTGTAAATTCATTGATATTTTAATCTATTTTTTTTGTCAAACAATTTAGCCAAAGGCAAAAATGGCAAAGAATATGCGATATCGCCCCTAAACATTGTCTTTTGCAAAAACATAAAATATTATGTACCATGTGCAAATGACAAACATCACCGGTACCACGTGAATTTTCAGTTTAATACTGTATTTATTATTATTAGATTATTTTAGTTACGGTGGCACCAAGAGTCAAGATAGTGTGTTAACGGGTGACGCCCTAGCATTGTCCATATAAAAAGTACCCCCTCTGTCCCGCTCATTTGGTATCCGATTCTATTTTTTTGTGTCTCGGTCAATTATTATCCTTTCTATTTTAGAAAAGCATTTGACGAACAATTTGATCATTTACACTCAATTTGGTTCACATGTCATTTAGTAATTGACCCCTAGGTTGCACGGACACTTCTCCTAATTGGTGTTCCCGTGTCGGACACGACACTCGTCGGACACACGTCAAAACGTGTCGTATCGGACACCTGTAAAGCCGTGTCTAACTTTCATCTTTTATTTGGGCACGTGTCCGACGCGTATCCATGGTATTTTGAGCCGTGTCCATAGTATTTGGACACACCTTCAAACGGAAAGTTGAATTTAAGGTAAATGACGTGAATTGTTATATGGTTGAATTTGGTGAGCAAATGATGTTCTTTAGACAAGTAATGAGATGTCGAAATAGATTGATTATAAGTTGATTTTTTGTTTTAAAAATGAGAATAAGTTATATTTAACGTCAAATTATACCTTCATTTATTTAAATTTAATATCAAATACTTTTTCAAAAGTAAAATCACACATATTTTATTAAATTTAAATAACGTGTCCCGTGTCCTAAATTTCATGGGATGTCGTGTCACGTGTCACGTGTCCGTGTCGTGTCTGTGTCCGTGTCCATGTCGGTGCTATCTAGATTGACCCTCTCCACTTTTCTTGGTCTTTGTGTCAAAACCAAAGAATAACAAGTAACCGAGATGGAGGGAGTATTCACTAACAAATTCCCGCTTTTTCATCCAAAAAATAATACCGACAGGGCAAGAAACTGAAAGAGGAGAGGGTCAATTACTAAATGAAAAGTGGGTCAAATTGAGTGTAAATAATCAAATTATTCATCAAGTTTAATTCTTAAAATAGAAAGGACGACGATCTGAGACACTCCAAAATAAAATAGGACAATAAATGACCGGGACAGAGGAAGTACCTCATAATGATTAATGATGTATACTCTTTGGTATATTTGCAAGAGTAAATTAATAATTACTCCCTTTTAGATACCACTTTTCTAAAAAAAAACCATTTTATACTCTTTTTATTAAATTACTTACCTCAAATGTTCTGAGGTAAAAAAATTGCACACTTTTTTATATTCTGGTGACATATTCCGTCAAAATTCAAATTATTAGTTTAAAAGCCTAATTTTATGACGATACTACCCTTATTACTCTATTATATACTTAGTCTTCTCTCTCCCTTATACATCTATTCAATTCATTTATTCATTTCAACTTTTCTCTCTTCTTATATTTTTCCCCACTTAAGGTAAGATTGTTCATCTTATTTTTAGTAATTAGGGTTTACAACCGAAAAATTAGAGTTTCCTAAACCAGAAATAAAGGTTATAATGCCAAAAATTAGGGTTGTGTTTAAAACCCAGAAATTAGGGTTAAAACTCCAAGGTTTAAAAATCTGGAAATAAGGGTTTAAAACCCAAAAATCAGGGCTAAGAACTAAGAAATTAGGGTTACACAAAATTAAAATGATTGGAATACTACATTTAAGTCAATTGATTCGCAACTAGTTTAGATCACGCGCAATGAATGCGCGGTATTTATAGAGTTTTTATTTTTATATTACTTAATCATGCTAACTTAAAAACTTATTAATTTTTCATATTTCACGTCATTATAATTTGATATGAGAAAAAAAAACTTAACAGTAAAATTATTCAAGAATACTAAGTAAAACTAAACTGTAATTTAATAGTGGTATCTCATTAACGTAATTGTCATGAAAGTAATCAAAAACTATTTTTTTATACCACAAAACTAATGATTCCAGTTTTCTCTCAATTTTTTTTGTCATGAAAGTAATCAAAACGATTTATAATTTTGCGTAGTATGACTGTATGAGTCATGTCATTCTCAAATAATAGTATCAATAAAGATTTAATATTATTTATATTTTAATTAAAATATTATAGTTTAGTGTTTAGTGAAAATTATATAATTTGATGAAAAGATTAATTTTAATGAAAAGAATTATATAATGAAAAACATTATAACTATTAATTTTTTTTTATTTAGTGAATACAATTAAATTATTAATAACTTCCTTATTTAAAAAGATGATTTTTAAAGGGAAAATTAGTGAGTTCACCTATTCTTTTAATAGATAGGGGATTTATATTAAATTTCAACATATTTATAAACACCTGGCTAATAAAACACAGAGAGGCCAAAGTCGATACTTTGAAGGGGAGAATCCTCGCCTATTCAATGCTCTTAAACAAAAAAAATTCAAGCTTGAGATCTCTATGAATAACCCCCAACGAATGACAAGCTTCAACAACCCAACAAAAGTGCTCATCGTCAACTTTGCTGCCTCGCGCTCATTATACTGCCCTTTAGCCACAATCCGATCAAACAACTCCCCACCTTAACACAACTCCATAATTTAAGTATATTAGGGAAATTTTTTGGGATTAAATGTTAAAAATCGATAGAATGAAAAGTGAAATGGAGGATGTCTAAATATTGACCCAATGGTAATTTCGTCAGATTTTAAGAATTTTCCCCTGTAAATGAAAATGGGTGCAATTTTTGACCTGACAACATTTGAGGGGAGTAATTTAATAAAAAGTTTATAAAATGAAGCTTTTTTAGAAACTTGATACCTAATATAAAAGGGAGTAATTATTAATTTACTATATTGGCAATCACTATAAAATATACTACAAGATTATTGTATGGTACAACCACTCAAACAATGACGCATTTCAAGGTAAAAAAATGACAATTTAATGTGACAAAATGACTAGTTTTACTTTTTTTTTAAACCACTTTTTAACGTAAAATGATCATTGTTCAGCATAAAACTCCTCTACACTATATGATTGACAAATGATTGTTGGTTATGACTTCAACACTTTGTATACAACATAGCAAGTGTTCAAATTAAATAGGGTTGGGTGGTGACTGTGATAAAGCATGGCTGCATGGGTCATCTGTTATACTATTTACTCCATTAAATCAAAAGTTGCAATTTGTGATCAAATAATGAATCGTCAAGTAACGAGAGCTATCCAAAAACCTTATCAACCTAACTTCCGTTTACTCGAAATACGTGACATTTTTCGATCCATTTTGGCATGCATGCATTTTTCTTCACCTATAAAAACCCTCCTTACATTCCTAATTCTTCATTCATTTCCTTCATCATATTTCTTCTTCTTCATTGTTCCATTCACGAAGTTTGAAGATGAAGAGTTCTAGGATCACCAATCTTCTTTGCTTCTTTACCATCTTATTCTCTCTTCTCTTTGCCTTCGTCACGCCTACATTGTTATTTCAGGTAATACACTCTTCAACTTCTGTTAGTATTTGCAATGGTGAGCTGAGGTTCGAAGCTAGAGGAATGAACTAGCTACAACTTCCTCTGTCCCAATCATTTATTTTTCTTTTTATTTGTTGTGAGTAGTATATTTTAATCAAAACTAAACAAGATGGGACAGTTTACTAGAAAAAATCAAAAAAATCTCTTTATTATTCATAAATTATTCTCATTTGAAATTCAATATGTTGGGTTAACTAGATTAATTTATTTTTGTTGGTTGAGGAAATAGTTACATTAATTCTGCGTTGTAATGTGTAGGGATTCAATTGGGAGTCATACCATACGCAAGGAGGACTTTACAATTCTTTGGTAAACTCGGTTGATGATTTGGCCAGAGCTGGAGTCACCCATGTCTGGCTTCCTCCCCCTTCTCATTCTGTTTCTCCTCAAGGTATATTTTTTTAGTCTTCCAAATTACCGATTCAATCATTTGTTTACCTTCTCGGACAACTTTGATTTTATGTTACAGAATTGCACTCGAGAGTCGAGACGTTTGTTTAAACTAAACTAACTCACATTTGTCTTGAATTTCAGGATATTTGCCTGGTAGATTATATGATCTTGACGCCTCAAGGTATGGACGTGAGACCGAGTTGAAGAGCTTGATCAACTCCTTACATCAAAAAGGGATCAAATCGGTAGCTGATATCGTAATAAATCATAGATGTGCTGACAAACAAGATGGAAGGGGAATCTATTGCATCTTTGAAGGAGGCACGCCCGATGATCGTCTAGATTGGGGTCCATGGGCCATATGTAGGGACGACACTCAATACTCAGATGGTAGCGGGAATTTAGACACTGGAGCCGGGTATGGAGCGGCTCCAGATATCGATCACCTTAACCCAAGAGTCCAAAAAGAGCTAGTCGATTGGATGAATTGGTTGAAGACCGAAATTGGATTTGATGGAGGGTGGAGATTTGATTTTGTCAAGGGATATGCACCAAGCATTACCAAACTTTACATGCAACAAACTTCACCTAATTTTGCCGTTGGGGAACTATGGGACTCGGCTATACACTATGACCCGGATGGTAAGCCTGATTACAACCAAGACGGGCCAAGGAACGAGTTAGCAGGTTGGGTTCAGGCTGCGGGTGGGGGTGTTATTAATGCCTTTGATTTCACTACTAAGGGCATTCTTCAAGCAGCCGTTGAAGGAGAATTGTGGAGATTAAAAGACTCAAATGGTAGGCCTAGTGGACTTATTGGAATAATGCCTAGAAATGCAGTAACTTTTATTGATAACCATGATACCGGATCCACTCAAAGGCTATGGGCATTTCCGTCCGACAAAGTTATGCAAGGCTACGCATATATTCTCACGCACCCTGGAACCCCATCTATCGTAAGTCACTTAACATATTTGTTATATACGCACTTCCTATTTTGCATCATCACATACAATTACCAATAAATTTAAGATATCTAATTAGAAGAAATTGTTTCCTTCTGGCAGTTCTATGATCATTTCTTCGAGTGGGGTTTGAAGGAAGAAATTATACGATTGAGTTCAGTAAGGACGAGAAATGGTATAACGGAAGCAAGTAATGTCAATATAATGGCAGCGAACGCTGATCTCTACGTTGCAATGATCGATGGAAAGATTATAGTCAAGCTCGGAACCGAAAATGACCTCGGCAATCTCATTCCATCAAACTTCAAAGTTGCTACCTATGGAGCTAATTATTGCGTGTGGGAGAAGCAAGGTTAAAATCACGGGAATGAGAAAGGCGTAGGAAGTCCTATTGTTAGAACAATTGCTCCTTAAAATTATTAGTTACGAGTATAATATAATACTCAATAATAAAACTAAAATGGCGATTTAAAAACTCGTTATTGTATTGTATTCCTTATACCACTAAGAAGAGGTATCATTATTGTCCTCATAATGAGAGGATTAGGGCCATGAGTTGTACTTTTAGGCTACTAAATATGTTGATTGCAACCTTATTTATAATAATGCAGAAGAATTACTGTGGAAGAATTACGATATTAGCATCTTCTAGGAGGCTAATTTTCTTTTGTTTCGATGAATCGATATGTGACAAATGAAAATTAAGGGGTCAAGGCCGAAAACACAATTAACAATAAACAAAATTGCACTTGAATTGCTGGAAGCGCCGATGAAGGAGCTTCCTCTAAAAATTAACGTATGCCACTTATAAACAACGAGCACACGGTATTCTTTAGTAAAAGGCGAAAGAATAGTTCGCTTTGTGCTCAATGCATGGCTGCGTGGATTTTCTTACAGTTGAAGAATACTAGTTTATACTTAGCTCTTACCATGATCTACGTTTCTTCGTCAATGTGGGATTAATATCCTATATTTATCTTACTCCCCTTGATCTATGTTTCTTTATCAATGAGGTATACACATTTTTGTCCTCTTTAATATCCCTTATTCGTTGTAAAAAACTATTTCAAGCATAGTTAAGATATTGATCAATTAACACTACAAGGAAAAGGCTAGTTAGCGACCAACTCAGTTAGTCGCTAATTAATGTTCATAAATTAGTCGCTAAAGCCAATTAGTGACCAAATTTCAGAGCTTCCATCTAACAAATGAAACACGTCTTCTTACGGCTTTCTTCTTCGCATTGATCATAGCCTTGTTGCAACTTCCTCTTCACCATCTCTGCCCTTTCAGCATAGGACAATTTGTATACCTCATTCAATCTCCTCTTTTCATTCAGTTCATCCCGTTTCTTCGACAACACAAAAGTTCCATTATTGTTAGATTTGTTACTCTTGATGCCGCCATACCCTTGATAATTTCTTCTTACGCCTCCATCTTTGACACAACTTGAGGTACGCTTTACGTTAGACATCAGTGGCTTTCTAACACCATTAGGTAATACCTTCTTGACCATAGTCTCACCACGACCACGTGGGTTAGGCGCATCACTTAACCCGATCACGCATATCTTTTGCCGGCTATCTTTAGCTTGATTGTACCTTTCTTGCATCTTTCGGGTTGAATTCTCCAATCGTTGAGCGTACGATAATTGCACCTTAGTATCTTCATTATCTTTGAGCTTCATTAATCTCTTAGTATTATTATTATTCATGTTTAGGTTGTCTTTTTCTTTCACTTTATCCATGACGATTTTGATGAAATTCTCGGATTTTAGTGTTGTTTGTGTATAATTTGCAATTGTTTTTAAGTGAAAGATTATGTTTATATATATGTGCTTTGTTACTTGGGCGAGGAGTTCTCGTTACCGACAACAATAAGGAAGTCCTAAAGCAACTAGGTAAGTAAATCAGTTGAATTTTTTTTTGGAAATTATTAGGGTTGTGTAATTTGTTGGCGTGAATAAAACAATATTTCACATTAATAAGTTTACACTTGGGACAAAGTCAATCACGCGTACACTACTAGTGCTTGAATTTTGTTAGTTTTTACTTTTTAATAATCTAAATAAAAATATAATTTATTAAAAAAAATTAATGATGTTAACTCAATTAATTAACACCCAACTCAATAAAGTTATGACATGAAACTCACATGATGTGGTATTTACGTAATTTGATCTGTAATCAGCCTGAATTAAGCCAAGTCAATTTATTAATATAAAATTATATTACATAAGAGTAACTCTTTACCAAAGTTAGTTAAAATTATACTCTGTATTTATCAAGCTAAGTCAATGGCCTGGGCCAGTGAATGAAAACGCCGTTGAGAATCACATAATTATACATCAAAAAGCAAAACTAAAATAGCTTGTTAATGTAAAAGCCCTGTTTATAATACAACAACAACATCAGAGCCTTAGTCCTTAAATGATTGGGGTCACTGACATGAATTATCCTTTAGAACTGTCTATGGATGGTCGCACACTAAAAAAGTGAAATTATAGAAAAGGAAAAGTGGAAAAACAGAAATGGGAAGTGAAAGGGATACACAAGTCAAGTTAAATTTATGGGTTTTATAATTGAAGCCCGAATTTCTTTTACAAAACCTTAGAATTTAAATCGAGAATAAAGATTAAAACGGTTTTTGAAAATCCAAGTAAAGCTTAATCGTCGGACCGGGAAACTTTAAAAATACACTAAAAAGTATTATTATATAAGATTTTTTTTTGTTAAAAACGTGTAATAAATCCAATAATTCTGAGAAATTATTATCGTATTAAAACAATTTTGAGTTTAGCATCTATCACAAGGTTAATTTTCGTTTGCCTTGTCAACGGAGTATTTAACACATTTACATTATTACATAAAAAGTTGTACACCCTCTATTCCGGTTATTTATTTATTTATTTATTCAGTCCATTTATCATCAAATAATTGATTTTCTCATCTTTCCACGATCTTTGTGCCAAAATTAAAGGTAAACAAATGACCAATACAGAAGGAGTACAAGAATTTGATAAATAATAATGTAAATTTATAAGAAGGTTAATCAATGTTTTCCTCTAGTTCAATGAAGTTGTAAAAACAACTACTACTACAAGCATAATTAAGGTGAATGCCTGATATATAACAACTTAAGCACGCCTTTTTGCGACTATCTTCACTTTGTTCGTAGTCGAGAACTAGGGTTTTGATATAGTAATTAACCACGAAAGAACAAGATTTTTCTTGTAGAGTTGTATAATTATTGCCAACTTGTGTATAAATTAAACTTGGACAAGGGTTAATCACATGTATTAGTGCTTCAATTTTATTACCACCGCGGATATAGAATTTGAGTACCATCGACGATAATTTTGTAAATTCATTGATATTTTAATCTATTTTTTTTGTCAAACAATTTAGCCAAAGGCAAAAATGGCAAAGAATATGTGATATCGCCCCTAAACATTGTCATTTTGCAAAAACATAAAATATTATGTACCATGTGCAAATGACAAACATCACCGGTACCACGTGAATTTTCAGTTTAATACTGTATTTATTATTATTAGATTATTTTAGTTACGGTGGCACCAAGAGTCAAGATAGTGTGTTAACGGGTGACGCCCTAGCATTGTCCATATAAAAAGTACCCCCTCTGTCCCGCTCATTTGGTATCCGATTCTATTTTTTGGTGTCTCGGTCAATTATTATCCTTTCTATTTTAGAAAAGCATTTGACGAACAATTTGATCATTTACACTTAATTTGGTTCACATGTCATTTAGTAATTGACCCCTAGGTTGCACGGACACTTCTCCTAATCGGTGTTCCCGTGTCGGACACGACACTCGTCGGACACACGTCAAAACGTGTCGTATCGGACACCTGTAAAGCCGTGTCTAACTTTCATCTTTTATTTGGGCACGTGTCCGACGCGTATCCATGGTATTTTGAGCCGTGTCCATGGTATTTGGACACACCTTCAAACGGAAAGTTGAATTTAAGGTAAATGACGTGAATTGTTATATGGTTGAATTTGGTGAGCAAATGATGTTCTTTAGACAAGTAATGAGATGTCGAAATAGATTGATTATAAGTTGGTTTTCGGTTTTAAAAATGAGAATAAGTTATATTTAACGTCAAATTATACCTTCATTTATTTAAATTTAATATCAAATACTTTTTCAAAAGTAAAATCACACATATATAACTACAAAATATATATTTTATTAAATTTAAATAACGTGTCCCGTGTCCTAAATTTCATGGATGTCGTGTCACGTGTCACGTGTCCGTGTCGTGTCTGTGTCCGTGTCCGTGTCCATGTCGGTGCTATCTAGATTGACCCTCTCCACTTTTCTTGGTCTTTGTGTCAAAACCAAAGAATAACAAGTGACCGAGATGGAGGGAGTATTCACTAACAAATTCCCGCTTTTTCATCCAAAAAATAATACCGACAGGGCAAGAAACTGAAAGAGGAGAGGGTCAATTACTAAATGAAAAGTGGGTCAAATTGAGTGTAAATAATCAAATTATTCATCAAGTTTAATTCTTAAAATAGAAAGGACGACGATTGACTGAGACACTCCAAAATAAAATAGGACAATAAATGACCGGGACAGAGGAAGTACCTCATAATGATTAATGATGTATACTCTTTGGTATATTTGCAAGAGTAAATTTGATGAAATTCTATGATTTTAGTTGTTTTTCGGTAATGGGGTGATTTGATTTTTAAGTGAGAAATTATAAAAATATGAAATATGTATGGTACATGCATGTCTATATATACACTTGGTTACTTGGGCGACGATTTTTTATGACCGACAACAAAGAACTTCATTCTAATTCCTAAAGGGTTGCTAAAAGCACCCGAGAACTAGGGTTTTGATGTACGGAGTAGTAATTAACCGCGAAAGAACAAGATTTTTCTTGTAGGGTTGTATAATTGTTGCCAACTTGTGTATAAATTAAACTTGCTGGACAAAGGTTAATCACATGTACTAGTGCTTCAATTTTATTGCCACCGCGGATATAGAATTTGAGTACCATCGAGGATAATTTTGTAAATTCAATGATATTTTAATCTATTTTTTTTTTGTCAAACAATTTAGCCAAAGGCAAAAATGGCAAAGAATATGCGATATCGCCCCTGGACATTGTCATTTTGCAAAAACATAAAATATTAGGTACCATGTGCAAAGGGGCAAACTTCACCGGTACCACGTGAATTTTTTGTTTAATATTGTATTTATTATTATTGGATTATTTTAGTTACGGTGGCACCAAGAGTCGAGATGGTGTATTACCGGGTGACGCCCTAGCATTGTCCATATAAAAAGTACTCCCTCTGTCCCCGTCATTTTTTGTCCGATTCTATTTTTTGGTGTCTCAGTCAATTGTTGTCCTTTCTATTTTAGAAATGCATTTGACGAACAATTTGATCATTCACACTTAATTTGGTCCACATGTCATTTAGTAATTGACCCCCTCTCCTCTTTCCATGGTTTTTATGTCAAAACCAAAGGATAACAATTGACCGAGACGGAGGGAGTATTCACTAACAAATTCCCGCTTTATCATCCAAAAAATAATACCGACAGGGCAAGAAACTGAGAATGGGTAGATGATTTTAAATGTGAAGGAGCTAAATTTGGTTAGTGTTTTTAGGAGTAAGGGATAATTTTAAAAAATTCACTAGATATAGTATTTTTAGTGGTAAAAGAGCTACAAATTGCAAAAGCCTATGAATATCTCAGGGATAAGAGGAATCAGGTTAATTGGCATCATTTGGTATGAAACTCTTGGTCTTTATCTAAACATAGTATACTAGCTTGGATATATCATCAAAATGGCTTGAATATGAAAGAAAAGCTTCACAATTTAGGGATAACTGAGGAAGCTACCTGTTGTATATGTGTGGATACGGATGAGAAAAGTGAGCATCTCTTCTTCTCTTGTGATTACAGTAATAGGGTGATAGATTAGATTGGAGATTGGCTTCGCATCGTGTTACCAACCCAGAATATTTTGCATTGGAGGTTTAACAGGAATGGTTCAAAGACTAGAAAAGCCATTGTGGACGCCACCATTAACTCTTGCAGGTATAATATATGGCGACAAAGGAATTCCAGCAAGTATGAACTAAAGATTACTCACCCGAATAAACTTGCGCAGATTATTGTTGAAGATCGATCTCAGAACCCGTTTCTTAGCTCTTTTGAACAGGAACATTGGAGATGAGGATAGAGAGTGGATTGACACTCATCACTAGAAAAAGTGGGAGAAGGTCCATCTGAAAAAACGAGGGAGAGAAGATGGAGAGTTTGACACTACAAGAAAAATAGCCACTTGCGACGGATCATTTGCGACGGTGGAAACTTCCGTCACAACCATGGCTTTGTGACGGAATTGTGTAGTTTGCGACGGAAATTCCGTAGCAACTATTTTTAGATTTTGCGGCTTTTTTCACATGCACTGGAGTAATGTTGTGACGGTTTAGGTGAATTTGCTACGGAAATTCCTTCGCAACCTTGTCCTACATCGTTGAAGAATGACAAACTTCCTATGTTTATTAGAGCATCCGCAAAGGTGGGGAGGTGCCTCCCCATATGTCCTCTCTCTCCTCATATGGGGCTCCTCATTGTTGCACAAAGCTCCCCAACATTTGGGGTTCCACTGTTTTTAGAGGAGCTTCCCAAAAAAAAAGTAAGGCAATTTGTGTTACTTTTGGGGAGGTTCCCAAATTTTTGTGTGTGAATTGGGGAACCCCATTGTTGCATAAATGTAATTATGAAATGGGGAGGGTAAATGGAAAAGTTAGTGGAAAATGAGGTGGACGAATAAGAAAAGGAAAGAGAAGATATGGGGAGCCTCACCTTTGCGGATGCTCTAAGGTTCTTTCACTTGTTTGTTTGATTGAATTTACGACTTGAGAATTGACGCGGAATTACTTGCGCGGGATTGTTAAACGCGGGAAATGAAAAAGTTTAGGACAAAAACATATAAAAAAAATTGGAAAAAATCTTTTGCGATGGAAATTTCGTAGCAAAAGTTTGCGACGGTTTTTCCGTCGCAATAAGTGTCATTTACGACGAAATTTTTGGAAGGACCTCTTGGCCCGAAAATTCCATCGCAAATGCCCTTTAACGACGGATATGGTTCATTTTGCAACGAATCTTTATTTCCGTCGCTATTAACCTTTTTTTTGCAGTGTGAAAACCGAAATTGGAGGAGGTAGGATAGTGTTAGATAAAGATAAGATTGTCTAGCTCTCTACTTTGTTTTTGTTGGCCCGAATATAGTGACATGTTTTGTGGTTGTTTAGAAATAATAGCCGGTTTTGTTCGGTTCATATCTTGTAATGTTTACGGGTTTTATCCCTTTTTTAGTACTATACCTTACATTTTACCAAAAAAAAAGGAGTAAGAGAGCTAAATTTAATAAAATATATTCGTTAATTTAGTGTTTTTAGGAGCAAGAGAGTTTATTTTAAATGTGAGGGTGCTAATTTTGGGGTTCACAGTAGATGTATGTTTAGAAGATCTTAAATCGATGGGGAAAGAGAGGATGAGTATGTAGGAAAGTGCAAGGCAAGTTGTAGGAGGGTCAACGACGGCTGACAAGAAGGGATCCAACGATATGGTGATAAAGGTGGTTGTAAGTGAAGGTGTGGTGGTTGCTGATTTTGGATGTTTTAAAGTCATTTCTCATAGGATAACCAAACAAATTTGAGTATCAAAGGGTTCCACTCATTCCTCTTTTTTCTTTATTCCATTCTCTTTTTCCATTTGCCAACCAAACGTCCCCGAAATAAAAATCCCTTCACTCCTCACATTTATAATTCACACAAATTTTCATTTGTGACGGCACTATTTTCCCACAAGTTTATGACCTCTCACAAGAATAAAGTACGGGGCGGTGGGAGAGGAAGTGGGAGGGCAAGTAAGAGGAGGATTATGAGACGTCACAAGCTTGTGACGGTCACAAGCAAGACTCTGCGTATAATTTGTTGTTGTGTACTCCCTCCGTCCCGGTCAATTGTTGTCCTTTCGTTTTGGTACAAAGACCAAGGAAAGAGGAGAGGGTTAATTACTAAACGAAAAGTAGGTCAACTTGAGTGTAATCAAATTGCTCATCAAGTTTAATTCTTAAAATAGAAATGACAACATTGATTGAGACACTCCAAAATAAAATAGGACAACAAATGACCGGGACAGAGGAAGTGCCTCATAATGATTAATGAGGTATACTCTTTGGTATATTGGCAAGAGTAAATTAATAATTACTCCCTTTTAGATACCACTTTTCTAAAAAAAAAGTCATTTTATAAAATTTTTATTAACTTACTTACCTCAAATGTTCTCAGGTAAAAAATTGCTCCCTTTTTATATTCCGGTGACATGTTCCGTCAAAATTCAAATTTTCTGTTTAAAAGCCTAATTTTATGACGATACTACCCTTATTACTCTATTATATACTTAATTAGTCTTCTCTCTCCCTTATACACCTATTCAATTCATTTATTAATTTCAACATTCCTCTCTTCTTATATTTTTTCCTCACTTAAGGTAAGATTGTTCATCTTATTTTCAGTAATTAGGGTTTATAACCGAAAAATTATAGTTTCCTAACCCAGGAATAAAGGTTATAACGCCAGAAATGAGGGTTGGGTTTAAAACCCATAAATTAGGATTAAAAACCCATAAATTAGGGTTTAAAATCTAAAAATAAGGTTTAAAACCCAAAAATTAGGGCTAAGAACTAAGAAATTAGAGTTACACAAAATTAAAATGTTTGGAATACTACATTTAAGTCAATTGATTCGCAACTAGTTTAGATCCCGCGCAATGAATGCGCGGTATTTATAGAGTTTTTATTTTTGTATTACTTAATCATGTTAACTTAACAACTTATTAATTTTTCATATTTCACGTCATTATAATTTGATATGGGAAAAAAAAACTTAACTGTAAAATTATTCAAGAAAACTGAGTAAAACTGAACTGTAAAATAATAGTGGTATCTCATTAAAGTAATTGTTCATTTTTCTCGTTGTATTTTTTTTTCGAGAAAAAGAAAATTAAAACTGAAAATTAATTAAAGAGAATTGAGTAATATGCTGAAATGTATTTTTTAAGAAAAGTTTTTTTATACCACAAAACTAATGATTCCAGTTTTTCTTAAATTTTTTTTTGTCATGAAAGTAATCAAAACTATTTATATTTTGTTTATACGTATTATGATTGTATGAGTCAAGTCATTCTCAAATAATAGTATCAATAAAAGATTTAATATTTTATAGTTTTATATTATTTATATTTTAGTTAAAATATTATAGTTTAGTGTTTAGTGAAAATGATATAATTTGATGAAAAGAATAATTTTGATGAAAAGAATTATATAATGAAATATATTATAATTATTAAATTTCCTTATTTAGTGAATACAATTAAATTATAAATAACTTCCTTATTTAATAAGATGCTTTTTAGAGGGAAAATTAGTGAGTTCACCTATTCTTTTAATAGATAAGGGATTTATATTAAATTTCAACATATTTATAAACGTCTGGCTAATAAAACACAAAGAGGCCAAAGTCGACACTTTGAAGGGGAGAATCCTCATCAATGCTCTTAAACAAGAATTTTCCAGGCGTGAGATCTCTATGAATAACCCCCAACGAATGACAAGCTTCAACAACTCCAACAATAGTGCTCATCAACTTTGCTGCCTCACGCTCATTATACTGCCCTTTAGCCACAATCCGATCAAACAACTCCCCACCTTGACACAACTCCATAACTTAAGTACATTAGGGTAAAATTTGGGGAAAAGTTTTTGGATTAAATGTTAAATGTCGATAGAATAAGATAGAATGAAAAGTGAAATGGAGGGATGTCTAAATATTGACCCAAGGGAAACTTCGCCAGATTTAAAGAATTTTCGCATGAAAATGAAAATGGGTGCAATTTTTGACCTGACAACATTTGAGGGAAGTAATTTAATAAAAAGTTTATAAAAGAGAGTTTTTTTTTAGAAAAGTGATATCTGATCTAGAAGGGAGCTAGTAATTATTAATTTACTATATTGGTAATCACTACAAAATATATTACAAGATATTGTATATTTTTATGGTAGTAATGGTACGACCACTCAAAATGTGACGCATTTCAAGCTTAAAAAATGACTATTTAATGTGAAAAAATGACTAGTTTTAAACTTTTTTATTTTAAAAACCACTTTTTAACATAATATGATTATTGTTCATCATAAAACGGTCATTTTTTATAACGTTATACAACGATAGTATACAATAACTACAAGTTGGCAATTTGATTGTGATGGGGCATATTCTGCGCCCGCTGACCGAGTTAACATATTGAGCAAGGTCAAAGACATCCACAACAAGTCAACGTATTAGACAGCCTAACGGACGCCACCTGTCGGCCTGTCACTTGGGTCTCGGCTGGGCAAATAGCCAGCCGGGAGGCATATCCGCGTACTCATATCCAAGACCCCTCGGCATGGAGTCAACCAGGCCCGCCGGCCTGCCATGGGTCCCTCGGCCGAGGGTAAGACAGTCTTTCCACCTGCTCTGCCACTTGGCCACTTGGCCACTACGTGACAAAAGGTAAAAGTTTATAAATATACTCCACTTCTCTCATTGAGAAAGGGATCCGAAAATAATCAAATAAACTCACTATTCATCTGGTATTAACTCCCTTATCTCTCTACAATGAACTTTGTCAAGTAACACACAACTTAATCTCTTTAAGTTTACTGACTTGAGCGTCGGAGTGAGTTCGCTCGGTACCAAGTCGAACCCTCAGTTTGTTCATTGTTTCAGGAGAGGCCGAAAGGAAGAGTCAAGCAAAGTCATCATTCTAAAAGCTTACGTGGTAACAAATCCTGCTCCGGAATTACACCCGGAACAATTGGCGCCGTCTGTGGGGATAGATACTAGAAGCTAGTCAAATTCCTTACAAAAAAAAAAAAAAAAAAAAAACCCACCCAGCAAGCTAAGAAGATGTCAAAACAACAAGAGGTAGTTGTGAGTGACGAAACCGCGTTCTACCAAGATGACACCGTCCCTAATTCTGAGATTGGGCAGTCCCCAACCGGCCGAGTAATTCAACCGGCATACGGGATGCCTATACTACCGGAAACACCGCTGCCTGCCGGCCACGTCACTATCATGGGACATGTGGTCGATGCAGCCAAACTGAAGCTATTCCTGGACCTGATGGGTAATACGCCGATCACCCCCACCGCAACGACGGTGACGACAGCACACCCGCAGGTGACCAGGGCCCATAAAGTGACCCCGAACAACTTGTCCGGGGCGATACAAGGAGCCATGCATGCTAGGACGCCGGCGGAGCCCGTGCTGCCAGTGGCAGACCAAAGTCCTTCCCCCACTCGCGGGAGGACAGCGTCGCCGCGGCAACAACGAGGCCCGCCCCGAAGAAATGAAGAAAGAAGTCCGACTATGCAAAGTCGGGCAACAAGAAGCCCTTCCCGCCATGAGGAGAGAAGCCGGACTAGGGGTGCGAGGAGCCGATCGCCACGTGTCATTCGACACGTGGTCAGACAGCCCCTCAGTGCCTATGTCCTCGGAGTCTCCGTGCCGACCAAACTGAAGCTGCCGTCCCTATCATACAAAAGGTATAGCGACCCAACCGACCATGCCGAGGCTTTCGAATCATACATGTCGGTATAGGAGCAGCCCGATGAGGTATGGTGCCGAGTCTTCCCAACAACCCTGCTTGGGATGGCCCAGAGTTGGTACAAGGGGCTGCCTAATGGTTCGGTATACTGCTACGCCGACCTGAGGGACAACTTCATAGCCCAGTACGCCTGCAACAAGAGAAGGGCCGTGGAGACATCGGATCTCCTCACTATCCGACAGGGGGAGGACGAGTCTTTACGAAGCTATGTGAAGAGGTTCGACGCGAAAGCTCAGCAGATCCGTGAGCTGAACACCGAGCTGGCGGCCTTCGCACTGATGAAAGGCCTCCCGAAAGGCGAGCTCAAAAATGAGCTGATCAAATGCGAGGACCTCAACCTGGACTCCGCCAGAAAGATGGCAGACCGAGTCGTAAAGGTGGAGGATTACCACAAGACCTGGGTAGGCCACAGTGAAGCTGGGCACCCAGAAAGGAGGAGCCGCCGGGACAACGTCGATGAAGGTCGCCGTGACATGAATAGGTCACGGCCTGAAAGATCTAACAGAAATGAGCTCGGCGGGCGCCGAGGGGAGTTCGGGACCATACACCCAGAAGCGGTATCACGGTCTCACCCCCCTGGTCAAATCACCGGCCGAGGTCTTTGCCCCGAGCAAGAATGAAGGGCGAGAGTGGGCAAGACCCCCAAGACGAGGGCGGAGGGCGACGCAAGCCAATTTTGCGATTACCACGGCCAGCCCGATCATAAGACCGACGATCGTCGGATCAAGAACGCCATCGAGGAGCGATCCGAAAGGGGGCCCTCGGCAAGTACGTAGGCGGGGCCCCGGAAACGAGCTCCGACGGGGCGAATAGGAAATCAGTATTCCAAAGGATGGGAGTGATCCAGGTGGTTACCGGAGGAAACGAGAACGGAGGGTCAGCTAATGGGCACAAACGGCACCTAAATGAGCTTTACCAAGCCATCAACTTTGTGCCCACCACAGCGATCCCCGCTTCCACCGTCCCCGATATAACCATCGGAAAAAAAGACTACGAAGGAGTCGTAGCCCCGCACAGCGACCCGCTGGTAGTCCACCTGGACATATCCAACCACTTGGTTAAGAGGTGCCTAATTGATACAGGCGCCTACACGAACATCATGTTCAGGGAATGCTTCCTCAACCTCGGTCTGAAGATTGAGAACCTGAGTCCCTGCACCAACCCACTGTACAACTTCTCTGGGGCCGGCTTGGTACCCCTGGGGTCAATCAGGTTGCCGTGATGTTCGGCGAGGCGGATGCGGCCAAGAACGTTTTATCTGAGTTCGTGGTCATTGATGGTTCGTCCGCCTACAATGTTCTGATAGGCCGGGTTACTTTGAGCGAGGCCGATGATGTAATATCCATCCGGGCCTTGACATTGATGTATGTCTCGGACCGGGGGGAGGCACAAAAGCTCGTCTCAAAGGACGAGAGAGACGAAATTATCAATGTCCAAATATCTGCCAGAGAGTGTAACATGCAATCCCTCAAAGTGGCGAAGAAATCAGAGAAGGGGAAGAGCCCATCCTTACGACAGGAGGGCGATCCGATGAGCATGCACCAACAACGTCAGCATGGTCGAGGGAGCCGAGACCGAACAAGTGGAGATTGACCCAGGACGCACCGTAACTGTCGGTGTCGGCCTGGAGCCAAAGTTCAGAGCCGA
Source organism: Silene latifolia (assembly GCF_048544455.1). Lineage (NCBI taxonomy): Eukaryota > Viridiplantae > Streptophyta > Magnoliopsida > Caryophyllales > Caryophyllaceae > Silene > Silene latifolia. The sequence goes on from NC_133536.1 coordinate 18,911,390, forward strand.
CCTCCTAGACCTGCTGAGAAAGAACAAAGACGTCTTCGCGTACTCAGCCGCCGAGATGCCAGGCGTGAGCCGAGAGGTGATCGTTCACAAGCTGAACGTACTCTCCAACGCCGCCCCTGTCAAGCGAAGATGAGGAACTCCTCGGCCGAGAAAGATGAAGCCATCAAGGCCGAGGTAGACAAACTATTAGAGGCGGGCTTTATCATGCCTTGTACTTACCCTGAGTGGCTAGCAAATGTTGTAATGGTGAAGAAGTCATCAGGGGGGTGGAGGATGTGTGTTGATTTTACAAATCTTAATAAAGCATGCCCTAAAGATTGCTATCCCTTGCCTCGAATAGATAGCTTAATTGACGCAACGGCAGGCTACACTATGCTAAGCCTGCTAGACGCCTTCTCGTGGTACCATCGGTATTCATGGCCTAAGAAGACATGCCTAAGTGCGCATTCATCACCATACACGGCACATACATGTATAAAATGATGCCGTTCGGTTTGAAAAACGCTGGCGCAACTTACACTAGGCTGGTGGACAAAGTGTTTCAAGATCAAAAAGGGCGAAACATCGAGGCTTACGTCGACGATGCTATTGTAAAAAGCAAGTCTGACAGCGAGCACTTGGCCGACTTGAGCGAAACATTTTGTTCACTTAGGAAATACAAGATGAAACTTAACCCAATGAAATGCAACTTCGGTGTCCGGGCAGGTAAGTTCCTCGGCGTACTTGTCAGCGCCAGGGGAATTGATGCCAATCCAGAGAAAGTCCAAGCAATACTGGACCTACCGGAGCCGAGGAATCAAAAAGAGGTTATGATGTTGACCGCGAGGATGGCGGCTCTCGCCCGTTTCATTTCCCGGTCAGCCGACAAGAGCACCCCATTCTTCAAAGTGTTGAAGGGGAATAAAGACTTCAGTTGGAGGGAGGAACAGAGCACAGCTTTCAGGCAACTGAAAGCTCATCTTCTAACTCTCCCAACCCTGTCCAGGCCGATGCTGGGGGAGACGCTATATCTATACATAGCAGTTACCTCGGCCACGGTCAGTGCCATAATCGTCAGAGAAGAAGACAAGCAGCAACACCCAATCTACTTTGTCAGCCATACACTGTTGCCCGCCGAAAGAAATTACCCACTGATTGAAAAAGCAGCCTTTGCCGTCGTCGTTGCCGCAAGGAAACTGAAACCTTACTTCGACGCGCATCCCGTGATGGTCTTAACCAACCAACCATTGGAGAAAGCATTGGAAAAATTTGAACAATCCGACAGGCTCATCAAATGGGCAGTAGAGCTATCCGGCTTCGGCATTCAATACAAGCCGAGGCCCTCGATAAAGGGGCAAGCACTGGCAGACTTCCTGGCCGAGTGCACATATCAAGAAGAACCAAATCCCGGAGTATGGGAAGTATACACCGACGGGTCCTCCACGACGAACAGCTCAGAAGCCGACATCCTTATCATCAGCCCAAACGGGGACGAGTTTGAGTATGCCTTAAAGTTTACCTTCTCGGCCTCAAACAACGAATCCGAATACGAGGCGGTGATAACTGGAGTCGAGCTAGCTAGAGCTGCCGGGGCGGAACACATTGTGTTGAAGACAGACTCACTATTGGTGACTAATCAAATCAGAGGAGAGTATGAGGCTCGAGACGATGGGATGGTAAGATACCTGGAAAGAGTAAAAGCTGACACTGCAAAATTGAAATCTTTCCAAATCCAATGCATCCCCAGGTCTGAGAACAACCGAGCCGACGCTCTCTCAAAACTTGCCAATTCAACCTTCAAGAATGTCAGCCGAACCGTGCTGGTGGATATCAGGAATGCTAAAAGCATCACTGAGACCGTCGGTATGGTGGGCGACATAGAAGCCGAGACGACGTGGATGACTCCGATAATGAAATACAAACAAACAAAAGAGTTACCGGAGGACCGCATTCTCTCTCAGAAGATAAAGAGGATCGTCGCAAGATACTTGGTGTTCGAAGGAGAACTATACAGGAGGTCTGTGATAAGACCACTTTTGAAATGTGTCGGCCCAGCCGACGGGGAGCTCATACTGACAGAGATTCACGAAAGCATCTATGGACATCACATGGGGGCAAGAACGCTAGCCCACAAAGCTCTCCGAGCAGGCTACTTCTGACCTACCATGCTTGAGGATTCCAGAACTAAGACCAAGTAGTGCAAGAATTGTCAGATGCATGCTCCGGTGATACATGCACCTTCCCGAGACTTGCAGCCAGTACTTAGCCCCTACCATTTGCACAGTGGGGGATGGATTTATTAGGGCCGTTTCCGACGGCCTTCGGAGGAAGGAAGTACCTGATCGTCGTCGTTGACTACTTCACCAAATGGGTCGAAGCTGTCGCAGTACCTGCCAAGACCACGGCGGCCGTAAGAAAGGTGATTTGGGAGAACATCATAACTCGTTTTGGGTTACCCCAAGTCATGGTATTTGACCACGGCCGAGAGTTTTGGAGTGACATGGTGATGAACTGGCTAGAAGAGCTCGGTATCAAGTTTGCATACTCCTCCGTCTGCCACCCTCAGAGCAACGGGTAGGCGGAGGCAGCTAATAAAACAATTCTAAACGGGTTGAAAAAAAAGGTTGAAGATCAAAAAGGAAGGTGGGCTGATGAACTACCCGGCGTCCTATGGTCCCTTAGAACCACGGAGAAAGAAGCAACGGGGTACAGTCCATTCCACCTAGTCTATGGGTCTGAAGCCTTCCTGCCAATTGAAGCAGCGGTGCCGACATTCAGAACGCAAACCTTTAACCCAGTCGAAAATGAGGAAGGCCTGAAAGCCTCCCTAAACCTGGTCGAAAAAAGCCGAGACACGGCACGACTTAACTTGGCAGTGTATCAAAACCGAATGAGAAGAGCATACAACCGTAGGGTCCACAAAAGAGACCTAAAAGTAGGAGATCTAGTCCTAAGAAAGTCAGCCGCGACCAACAAAGGAAACATCCATGGTAAAATGACGGCCAACTGGGAAGGACCCTACAAAGTGGTTGAAGAAATGAGGCCGGGGACATACCGGTTGACAGACATAGAGGGAGTGCCTCTAATGAGCCATTGGAACACAGACAACCTAAGGAAATATTTCATATAGCGGCGGAGGTGTCCGGGACCGTTGTGGACACCCCAACGTGTGATTATACCTTATAAAGAGTGATCCAAGTTTTCCATCAAAATACTTGTCCCCTCCATAGTCATGCCAGAGTAGACGCCGCGGCCAAAGCCGGGCAGTCACTACCGAAGTATAAAAGCGTATAAGCACTGTTGAGACGCAAATCTGACTGCCCCGACCAATCCGGGAGTGGCAGAGGAAGCGATCAATATGTCTATAGATACGGAAAGCAGTCAAAACGTAAACTCGGTTGCCTCGGCCAAAGCCGGGAGTGATGAGGGAAACGCGACTTGCCAACAGCAGTTGATACTCGCCACAACGACCAACATGCTTAGGAACGTATAAGTACGGTTGAGAAACGCAAATCGGACGCCTCGGCCAGACCGAGAGTGAAAGAGGAAGCGATCAACACGTCTACAGATACGAACGTTGTCGCGCCGTAACCCCGATTGCCTCGGCCAGACCGAGAGTGACGGGGACACAACGACCGATACGCTAACATGTTCACAACGGCGGTTGGGAAGCGCAAATCTGACGCCTCGGCCAGACCGAGAGTGAAGGAGGAAGCGACCGACTTGCCAACATGTTTAAAAACGTTAAGTACAGTTGAGATACGCATTCTAACTGCCTCGGCCAAGCCGAAGGTAAAAACAGGAAAAAAAGCGCTCAATTAATAACGAAAGAAGACAACTGAATGAAGGATTGTGATCAAAGCCCCGGCCAAGCCGAGGGCGAATAAACAAACTCTTATTAAAAATGTTCACAGGTAATACAAGAAAGAAGTCGACGGCCGTCCCCATAGGGATAGCCAAAACACTACCTACCAAAGTTCAACAAAAAAGAGAAAGGTACAGCAAAAGGTTACAGACATAAGAATTGAAAGCGCCAAAAAAATGGCAGGGAGGAAAGGCTCAATAGTTGGCCCCCGAACAGCTGAAACTGTCTGAAGGGTCGGGTGAATCCGGTGACGACCGCCCGTCTCCCTATGCCTGTTTCTGCTCGCCATCGCCAGCAGAGAAAGATCACCATCGGTGGGCGACCCGAGAGCCGACTTGGCGCTCTTCAAATGCCTTTTCCCTCTCAGCTTCCTCCCTGGCCGCCTTCACCTTTTCAGCATGGGCCGCCTTCTCCGCAGCCTCCTCAGCGGCCTTCTTCGCCTCTGCCTCCGCAGCAGCCGCCTTATCATCAAGCAGCTGGTCAAATTTTTGCCATGGGAAAGAGCCTTCAGGAAAGAGCTCTCTGATTACTTCCCTGGTGGCTTCTTCGGCCTGGTCCCGGTACTGGGCACACATGTTAGGGATGATGACAGTTTGGAGCATCTCAATGTCCTTCTCCCTCTGGGCGAGTATAGCCCTTGTGTTCCTGTGTGCCTTCGCCTGAGCCGAATACAGAGACTTCCATTCTTCCCTCTTAGCAACCGCAGCGTCGTGACCACCCTGAAGCTTGTCCCGCTCCTCCCGCAGCTTAGCGGCATCAGCTTCCACAGCCTCAACCTTGGCCCTCTCGGCTAGGACCGCCTTCTCAGCATCCTCCCTGAGCTTTCGCTCAGCGAGGAAATCATTTTCGGCGGCCTGGAGGTCCTTTTTCGCCTTCTCGGCCTCCTCCTTAGAGGCAGCAAGCTCGAACCTAAGCCGTTCAAGCACAGGGGCAGCTTCAGCCATGGTCTTTTCTTGCTCCATAATATGAGCGCCGGCTAGTTCGTTCCACTTCGCTAGCTTCCTACACAACCTTGTGCCTTCCGCCACAATCTGAGCGGCGGAAGGCTTCAGAGATGAGGAGTCGACGGTGACATTTTGATTGCCCGTCTGAATAGGCCGCTTCTCCAATTGCCGTTCAGTGAGAGGGACAGCCGGCGGCGGTTGATCTACAAAAAATTCGGACAAAGCATCCATGTCAACATTCATTGACATGCCAGAGAGCCTGTCATCAGGAACGCCTAATGAACCAGCTAAATCTGAGCCACATGTTAGATCCGTACCAGGCTTGGCCTTCTTGGTTGAAGGACCCTTTTCTTTACCGACCTCGGTAACAGCAGCGGCGGCAGACTCAGTCTCTTTTCTCTTATTCAAAGAAGGAGGAGCCTCCGCAACAGTGACCTCCTCCTCATCATCGATGACCACCTGCTGCTTTTGGACCACAGGGATTGAAGGCTGAGCCGGAGTTGACGCAGTCGCCGCCATAGACGTTGCCTTTGGTTTGCGGCGCGGCACGTAACTGGCAACCTTCGCCTGAGCCGCCCGATGATCGTCTAGATTGGGGTCCATGGGCCATATGTAGGGACGACACTCAATACTCAGATGGTAGCGGGAATTTAGACACTGGAGCCGGGTATGGAGCGGCTCCAGATATCGATCACCTTAACCCAAGAGTCCAAAAAGAGCTAATCGATTGGATGAATTGGTTGAAGACCGAAATTGGATTTGATGGTGGATGGAGATTTGATTTTGTCAAGGGATATGCACCTAGCATTACCAAACTTTACATGCAACAAACTTCACCTAATTTCGCCGTTGGTGAGTTATGGGACTCGGCTATACACTATGACCCGGATGGTAAGCCCGACTACAACCAAGACGGACCTAGGAATGAGTTAGCCGGTTGGGTCCAAGCCGCAGGTGGAGGTGTTATTAATGCCTTTGATTTCACTACTAAAGGTATTCTTCAAGCGGCCGTTGAAGGAGAATTATGGAGATTAAAAGACCCAAGTGGTAGGCCTAGTGGACTTATTGGAATTATGCCTAAAAATGCAGTAACCTTTATCGATAACCATGATACCGGATCCACTCAAAGACTATGGGCATTCCCCTCCGATAAAGTTATGCAAGGCTACGCATATATTCTCACGCACCCTGGAACCCCATCTATCGTAAGTCACTTGATAGTTGATGATGCCCTAATATATATGCACTTACTATTTGACAAACATTTAATTACCAATAAACTCCAATTCACTTACTGTTTTCGTTTTGCAGTTCTATGATCATTTCTTTGAATGGGGTTTGAAGGAAGAAATTATACGATTGAGTTCAGTAAGGACGAGAAATGGTATTTCAGAAGCAAGTAATGTCAATATAATGGCAGCGAATGCGATCTCTACGTTGCAATGATCGATGGAAAGATTATAGTGAAGCTCGGAACCAGAAATGACCTTGGCAATCTCATTCCATCAAACTTCAAAGTTGCTACCTATGGAGCTAATTATTGCGTGTGGGAGAAACAAGGTTAAAATCACATGAACGAGAAAGATGTAAGAAGTCCTATTGTTCCTAAAAATTAGTAGTTACGAGTATAATATTCAATAATAAAACTAATGTGGCGATTTAAAAACTCGCTATTGTATTGTACCACTAAGAAAAGGTATCATTCTTGTCCTCATAATGAGAGGATTAATTAGGGCCATGTGTTGTACTTAGCTTACCACTTAGGCTACTAAATATGTTGATTGCAACCTTATTTATAATAATGCAGAGGAATTGTTGTCAAAGAATTACGATTTTAGCATTTTCGACGAGGCTAATTTTCTTTTATTTCGTCAACTGATTATTTGCCAATGAAAATTAAGGAGGTTCTTCAATCTCGTCCTCTACTACAATGATATTGTAAGAATAGCTATTATTTCATGCATTATGCATAGCTAAGTTGATGAACGAATGTAAGAGAAGCCTCCATCTAACAGATTAAGTACACAATTAACGACATTAAAATTATCGACATTGCACTTGAATTGCTGGAAGCTCCGTTGAAGGAGCTCCCTCTAAAAATTAACATATGCCACTGTAAAGCAACGAGCACACGGTATTCTTTAGTAAAAGGCGAAAGAATAGTTCGCTTTGTGCTCAATGCATGGCTGCGTGATTTTTTCAATGTTGAAGAATGCCACTTTATACTTAGCTCTTACCTTGATCAATGTTTCTTCATCAATGTGGGATTAATATCTTATATATGTTTTTTTTTTCTCACTCCCCTTCGAATTTAACAAATTAAACACGCCTTCTTACGGCTATCGTCTTTGCATTGATCATATCCTTGTTGCAATTTCCTCTTCACCATCTCCGCCCTTTCAGCGTACGACAATTTGTATATTTCATTCAATCTCCTCTTTTCATTCAATTCATCCCGTTTCTTCGACAACTCCAAATTTCCATTGTTACCCTTGATGCCGCCATACCCTTGAGAATTTCTTTTTACGCCTCTGTCTTTGACACAACTTGAGGTACGCTTTACGTTAGACATCAGTGGCTTCCTAACACCATTAGGTATAACTTTCTTGATCATAGTCTCGCTACGACGAGATGGATTAGGGGCATCATCCAACCCTATTACGCATATCTTTTGCCGGCTATCTTTAGCTTGATTGTATCTTTCTTGCATCTTTCGGGTTGAATTCTCCAATCGTTGAGCATACGACAATTGCACCTTAGTATTTTCATTATCTTTGAGCTTCATTAATCTCGTAGTAGTAGTATTCATGTCTAAGTTATCTTTTTCTTTCACTTTCTCCATGATGACGATCTTGATGAACTCTCTGATTTTAGTGTTGTTTATGTATAATTTGCAATTGTTTTCAAGTGAAAGATTATGAAAATATGAAATAACATCAGTCTATATATATGCTTTGTTACTTGGGCGAGGAGTTCTTGTTACCGACAACAAGGAAGTCCTAAAGGAACTAGGTAAGTAAAAATCAGTTGAATTTTTTTTGGAAATTATTAGGGTTGTATAATTTGTTGGCGTGAATAAAATAATTACTCCGTATTTCACATTAATAAGTTTACACTTGGGACAAAGTCAATCACGCGTATACTACTAGTGCTTGAATTTTGTTAGTTTTTACTTTTTAATAATCTAAAATAAAATATAATTTAAAAAATTAATCAATGTTAACTCAATTAATTAACACCCAACTCGATAAAATTATGACATGAAACTCACATGATGTGGGATTTACGTATTTTGATCTCTACTCAACCTGAATTAAGCAAATCAAATTAAGTTAGTCAAATGAAATGACCTCGATATATCAAATCAAAACAAAACCAAAATAAAAGTTACCTTCGAGGCTTCGATGACATCTATTTGAAATAACCCAAAAATGACCATTTAGCAATACAAATACTTGTGTAAGACGGCCTTATACAAATTTATTGTAAAGCAGATTTTCTTAGTAATCACTTTTACCGATAAATAGGCTAGGATTGTGATTGAATCCGTTTTACAATTATATTAATATAAAACCGTCTTACACAAGAGTAACTCTTTACCAAAGTTAGTTAAAATTATACTCCGTGTTTATCAAGCTAAGTCAAGGGTCTAGGCCAGTGAATGAAAACGCCGTTGAGAATCACATCATTATACATCAAAAAACAAAACTAAAATAGCTTGTTATTGGAAAAGCCCTATTTATAATACAACAACATCAGAGCCTTAGTCCTAAAATGATTGGAGAGCTGTCATGGATGATCGCACACTAAAAAGCGAAATTACAGAAAAGGAAAAGTGGAAAAACAAAAATGGGAGGTGAAAATAATACAAAAGTCAAGTTAAACTTACATGCTTTAAAATTGAAGCTCGAATATTTTTTAGAGAAAATTACAAATAACCACCACATATTTGCGTATTTTTACAAATAACCACCATGTATTTGCACTTTTACAAATAACCCCCAAGCTCTTATCTAAACTCCCCAATCACCACCGTATATCTGCCCCGACACATATTTTCTTATTACCCGACTCGTTAAGTAACATTTTACGTAATATGCCCATTATACCCCTCCCTCTATTACTCCTAGACATACCAATGTCATTAGCTTCTTTGTAAAAATCATCAGCAATACTCCCTAACTTGTGAAACACTGCACCCTAAATCCCCAAATTGTTGAAGCTCTCTCGATCTATATCTCTCACCTTCTCTAACTTTATCACAGATCGACAATTAGGATTGCAGTGCTAAAATGAACCGAATTAGCAAAACTCGGTGATGTCAATAAGGTGGTGGTTGCAGTGCTGCCAGGGCATCTTCATTGGCGGCGATTGTATGTTTAATGGACTCGGTGGTGCTCGGAGTTGCAGCTCGGTGCTTCGACGATGGTGGTCGAGTATCGAGCAGGTTGGTGATTGTGAGATGAGGTGTGGCGGGTTTGGTGTCGAATCGATGTTGCTGGCTCCAGTAGATATGCGTGAGCCACAATGACTTGCTGAAATATGGTGTCACTACAACAAATCCAGGCAACTACAACGCCCCTTTAACAACGTTTATGCACGAAAATCACAATAGACGTTGTAGAATGTATGGCACGATTTTTACTAAACTTAATTACAACGGGTATGGTTATATAACCGTTGTTATAAGTTTTAACAACGGGTCAAATTTGCACAACCGTTGTTAATAATTTGGCGCAAAATTGGTGCAAAGTTAGTGAAAAGTAATCACAACGGGTATTTTTAAACCCGTTGTTAAAACTTATTTAACAACGGTTGTTGCTTAACAACCGTTGTCAATACTTTCCATACTATAAACCACACAAACACAGATCAGATCAGCTACAGCCACAAAACACATACATAACCTAACACAAACACAGACAAACACAAACACAAACACAGCAAACACACTTTCTCATCGTCTCTTTCTCTCTTTCTCATCGTCGCTTTATCATCTCGCCGTCACTGTTGGTTTCATCGTCTCTTACTTTCTCTAATTATCAGGTAAATCTCGCCGTCACTGTTGGTTTCATCGTCTTTCATCGTCATTATTTTATTTTTTTAATTATTTCATTTGCATGTATGATGGGTTTTTATCGATCATTATTATGTTATTATTCGCTTAATTAGCTCGTAAAACAAATTAAATAAAATAAAACAAAGAAGAAGCAAGATGGTAGAGAGGAATGCATGATAAACTTAATTAATAATTCATTAATATATATATATATATAAATACATAAATTAAAAAAAGAATTACATTTCTAAAAATGCAATTCTTATATTTTCATAAAGAGTCTTATTCTCTTCTATGATATCCCTCCTCTCCTCCTTAGCTATTTGGAGGTTTCGTTCAGCAGTTGCTATATCGTCATATAGCCGCAACAACTAATCACTCTCGTCAAGCCATTTCTTTTGGCGTCCTTGAGTGCGGCTTGAGCATCCACAAGATAGCTCCTAAAACTGTCCTCGATGTGGAGCAACCGGCGGATGAAGCTGTTGTTGTTCTCGGTCATAGTAAGAGTTTTAAGGATGTAATGGTTCATTTTGTTGATGAACTTTGGAGTTGTTTGAAAGATTAATTAGGGTTTGGAGATTGTTTTAGCAGTTAGGGTTTGAAGATAGTGAGATAATGGAATGGTGGTTGAGATAATGTATGTATTTATACTAAGTAATGTGTCCTTTGAGTTGTTTTTTTAATTAATATAATATATGCATGTTTAGGAAGTTGTGCCATAATCATCATATCTCCCTGCTTCAAATCTTATGTAAACCCTTCTCATTCCATATATTGTCCATTCATATGCAGGGATGGCAGTAATAATGCATGCATCGGAATTATAACGGGCCCCGTAATTATGCATGCATCTAGTAATATTTAATTTAATTTTTTTTTATTTTGTAAAAACAAACAACAACGGTTATGTAGAAACAACCCGTTGTCTTTAGTTATAACAACGGTTCTTTGTAAAGTAACCGTTGTTATAACTTTCCCACCAAAATTGAGTCACACTTTCCACAACGGATTTTTATACTTAAAACCGTTGTTAATAGTTTTAACAACGGGTTGCTTAAGAAAACCAACCGTTGTTAAAACCTTTTACAACGGACGCTTTAACAACGTCCGCTATTTTATATAACAACGGTTTTTAACCGTTGTTATAGCCTGTATCTGTAGTAGTGTGTGTAAAGGTTGATTGATTATGGTCTATGAAAGGTGAAAGATTGAAAGGTGAACATTAATTTGATGGTGATTTGGTATTTCTGGCAATTTGGGGATTCTTAAGTTTGGGAGTAATGGGGAAGGGTATTATGGGCATTTTACGTAAAACATTACTTAACAAGTCGGGAATAAGAAAAACAAGTGTCGAGTCAGATATACAGCACAAATAGGATTATACATCCAGTTGTACCATAAGCATTGTACAACTAAGGTATAAGAATCCGAGCTTCTATGTATTCTTTCTGAGCTAATTCAAAATTTATATTTTTAGTGTGTAAATAGATGAGCTTAATACTTTCTAATAAAGCTCATATTTTTTAACATAAAGCTCAGATACTTTATCACAAAGCTTAGATTCTAACCGTACAACATATACAATTGGTTGTATAGTCCATGAATTGGATATACAGTGGTGATTGGGGAGTTTAGATAAAAGTTTGGGGGTTATTTGTAAAATTGTAAATACATGGTGGTTATTTGTAAAAATACGCAAATATGTGGTGGTTATTTGTATTTTTTTTTTTTATAAAAACTTAGAATTTAAATCAAGAATAAAGATTAATACGGTTTTTGAAAATCGAAGTAAAGCTTAATCGTCGGGCCGACAAACCTTAAAAATACACTAATAAGTATTATTATATAAGAATTTTTTTGTTAAAAACGTGTAATAAATCCAATAATTCTGAGAAATTATTATTGTATTAAGATAATTTCGACTTTAGCATCTATCACTACTAGGTTAATTTTCTTTTGCGTTGTCAAGGGATTATTTAACACCGGTACATTATTACATAAAAGTTGTAATTTATTTATTTATTTATTTAATTTTAGGTGTCTCACTCAATTGGTTTACCTTTCGATTTTAGGAATACTTTTGACGAATAACTAGTTTTGTGACCCGTGAAATTCACGGGTTCGATTTAAGGATCGTTCATGCATTTTCCCCTTTAGTTTTTGATGATTTTTCCATTTTTCATTCGTGGTCTATCTCTATAACTATTTTAGCCGTTCATATTTAGGTATGTTTTACTGAGCTAGAAAATGAGTCGTTTCTATGAATCGATAATAAAAATAAAGTTGACATGAGACCCTCCACGATATCTCATATTAAAATATTCATTTTATAAAAGTAAAACATTGGGCTTTTAAAGAGGATGGTGAATTTGAATTTATGGCAAATTAATGAAAGAATCTATATCTATATCTATATAATAACATAAAAAGACATTTTGAGCCTCCATTGAAGTGCCACGTGTCACACCTTATCTTCTTGCCACCTATAACATAAAAAAGGCATCTTGAGCCTCTATTGAAGTGTCACGTGCCACACCTTAGCTTCTTGCCACCTATCATATATATTAATATACCTCCATAACTTACATCAAAAATTAAATTGCTATCATTATAGCATGAACATAAGTTTTGTACTTTTGCTTTTAATGTGTCTTGAATTCCCTCAAGACCCTAACTCTTAGGCTCCCCATGATAACACTCTTTAATATTGTATATTAACATGCCATTAAGAGAGAATTAGGATGCATTTGTAACTTGTAAGGATTGATTTTACAAAATCCTGACTATTGAAATTCTCTTTCCCATATATGTATTCTTCATTTTCTAATCCTAAACTTGGAGTCAATTTTCCTACTCTCCCAATTTTTTTGACACCTATGTCCATGTCCAACTCTTTATGGATGTACAAATGGGTAAGTTCCATTTATTTGTTCCTTTTAATATTTATTTGTTTGGAATTTACCTATCTTTCTTAATTGATTCATGTCCATGGTTATTGTTTGATCCAATCTCTTATCTGGTTGGGTTTGTTTTGTCTAATTATTGTAATTTTCACACTAAGGCTTATAACTATTGCCTATTTAGAGATGCGTATGTGTAATGAAATTGTTTTTATAGGCTCAGGCCCGTCTTTGACCTTGTGCGGCCCGTGCGGTCGCACAGGGCCCCCAAAATTTTGGCCCAAAGTTACTAAGAAAGGGCTCCTTCGGTAAACAAAAAATTCAGGAAAATTATGGCCCAAAACAAAGCCTTGGCCCGCGAGATATGTCATGTTGTCAACAATCCATTGCATTAATGTCTATGCCTAATTAGTAATTATTAATTCCTTCCTCTTTCCAAGAATATTAATTGTCCTTTTAATGCAATACATCCTTAAATAAAAAAAACGTGTATTCCAAGTTTCATATTCTAGACTTGCTCATTAATTTAAGATGAAATTATTTCCAAACAATTTTCCGAAGAAACTCACGGATGTGAAGTTGTGCGCAATTAATTTCAACCATGGTTATAATATAAGGTAGATTTTTTTTTTTTACTTTCAAGCTTCAAATGTAAGAATTACTTTATTTTAGTCTATTATTTTTCGATTTTGATATTTAATGTTTTACTATGAAATTTTTTATAATTGTTTATGATTTTAATGTATGAACATAAGCAAAGTTTGCTATCTTAAATTAATACGCTCAAATTTTTATTAATATTGTTTAAAGATCGAGTATATGAATTTGTGGAATATTAGACCAAATAATAAAAACTTATTCGATTAACTTCATTTTTTACAATTATATATTAGTAGGGCCCCAATTTTTGATTTCGCACAGGGGCCCCCAAATCTCCAAGACGGCCCTGTATAAGCTATATATTCAGGAGAAGTTTGTTTATCCGAGTTTTGTAGAATTTATACGTGTTTTTTAAGTGATGATAATTGTCCTAATAATATACCACTATGTATTGTAGGTTGTTAACGTAAACAAGTAAATGGCTTTTGCAGGACATCATTGAATCTCAAATAACAACATATATTTGCTACAATATGTCTTCATGAATATCACTTCTTTGTGGCATATCTGACAAAGCAAAACATACACTTTTTTCTAATGCAATTTTTTTTTTTTGTAAACAGATATATGAGAGTATGAGACGTAGCATGGAGTAATATTCTCTTAATGATGACTTGCAAATTAGAGATAGCAACAACATTCATATTTTTTTCATTTTTATAAAACCTCATGTGTCCCTTTGATATTTTAGTATCAGCTAGTCTTGCTTGTGACGGGCTAATCCCGTCACAAGCTTGTGACCTCTCACAAAAAGGAAGAGGGGACAAGGTGGGGCACCCCCCATGTGCTTCCCACTCACCTCTCAATGGGTATTTTGTGAGAGAAAACGGTATCCGCACAAGCTTGTGACGGATATCGCCGTCACAAATGAGAATTTGTGTTTTAGTATAGACCGCTTCCGCCTTTTGGTATTCACGCGTTTTTGTCCCCGAGCTCATAAAGAATCTTTTCTCCTATCCCGCGGGACATTACTTTTAATAAAAAAAATGATGTCCATAACAAGCCTGTGATTTTCACGGGAGACATAACTAGTTAAAAGTTAGAAAAGATGGAAAGACACACAAAGCATTTGTGTAGGGTTCTAACTATTGCAATATTATGATAGGGAAATTGAAAGGATGATGAGTTGTGGTTTATTCAGTAGGAGATAACCTATTGTGAAAGTGTAAGAGTTAAGCTCTAACTTTTCATTAATTTGTTGGCGTAAATTTTTTTTACTCCTTTTTGTAGTAGCTTGATATTCAGTTATTTACGATTTTGCATCATTCTTTAGTATTTTTTTTTTATTGTAACCTATTATTTTGTTATTCCCATTCTCATTACTTTTGTAACCAAATGATATCATTTTTGTTCAACGTCAAATTTGATATTTTTGCTAGTCAACTTTATTAAAATGATAATACTTTGTATTAATTAAAAAAATAATAAGTAGTATTAAACATAGTTTATATACCTTTTTTTTTGGTTTGGAAATAATGATGATATTTAAGACTTAAAATATTCTTCACTCATTTTCTCTTAATTATTGTAACGTTTAATTAAATAAAAATAATTTAAATAAGGTGGGTAAATAGATAAAACATCCATTATTACATTGAAATTAAAAGTAAAAAAGATATTCTACTCATTAGTATTATGTTGTTTTGAGATAAAATGTAAGTAATTATACTAAGAGAATTAATATAAACAAATTATAGCAAATCGATATATACAATGTACTTTTGCCATCTTATCATCAAAGCAACAATAAGACAGCAAAATCAAATGTATCCTATCTCATCTCATTAGTATTCAAATCATAAGAAAAATATAGATTTACCTATCTAACCAACTTAATTAAATATATAGATAATACTAACACCAACTTACACTAGTCATATTTGTAATTTCTTGTTAATATCAATCTTAATAAATTTATTACACATTAACAATAATGAATATATTAAAAACATCCGCAAAACAATATATTACTATTGAAAAAAGATTAAAAAAACTAAAGTTACAATTTAGTCAAGTTATATTACTACGAAAACGCGGGTTACTCACGGGCAAAATCCGTCAGTAATAGCCTTTTTTCGTCAGTAATTCGCTGATGATTTCCTTCACCAAAGTTTGATCACCATTCGCTGATGATTATATTCAATCGTCGACGATTTCAAGTGTCTTTATATACATTCGACAATGGCGAAAATAAACTATATAATACAAATGCTTGTCGAATTCTCCACTTTTCTTCTACTTCTCTCTTACCTCTTCATTTATTGTCCATTTGATTCCTACACACCACAAAGTAAAGATATGAGAATTGTTGAAAAATAAATCAAATAAAATAATTAGGTGAAAATAAACAAACTTTTTCATTAATTTGTTTTTGCTAGGAATGTGTTAGAATTTTTATCAATTTATTTTCTTTTATAGGTTAAATGTTTTCATAACGGTAGAATATAAAAAGATTAGCACTAAATTATGATTATTAAATGGAATAATGCATGATAAATAAAAGTGTTTAAATAAGATGAGTAATTAGTCTATTGATTACTACTTTGCCTTTTCATTTTCTATTTTTACTTTTTTTTAAATAAAAAATAAAAAATTGATCAAACATGTATATGTAGCTCGTCACGTGTTATTCTAGTAATAACTCAATCTAAGATTCTTATGTTAATTTTCATTAATTTTTCATTAATTTGTTTTTGCTAGGAATATGCTAGAATATTATCAATTTATTTTCTTTTATAGGTGAAATTTTTTCATGACGGTGGAATATAAAAAGATTAGCACTAAATAATGATTATTAAGTGGAATAATGCATGGTAAATGAAAGTGTTTAAATAAGATGAATAATTAGTCTATTGATTACTACTTTGCCTTTTCATTTTCTATTTTTAATTTTTTTTAAATAAAATTAAAAAATTAATCTAACATGTAAATGTTGGGCGCCACATGTCAATCTACTAACTATATATTCAATCTAAGCTTTTTATGTTATTATATAGATGTAAATGTTGTGCGCCACGTGTCATTCTACTAACTACTCAATCTAGGCCTTTTATGTTATTATATAGGTAGATATCTTTAAATTATTAACTTATAGCTAATGCATATTTTTTTTTTATTGTAGTTTCTTTTTGAATTAATTAAGTTTAAAGCTAATGGAATATGGATGAATTTTTAAAGGAAATAAGTGAATTAAATTTTGCAATATAATAATAAATTGATAATCTATGTCATATTCGTTTGCCAAGTCACATTGTTATTGTGTACGTGGCTTTTTTTCATCCCATGTGGCATTATTAGAATCCATGTCATATTCGTTTGATTGTATCTTTCTTGCATCTTTCGGGTTGAATTCTCTAATCGCTGAGCGTACGTCAGTTGCACTTTATTATCTTCATTATCTTTGAACTTCATTATTCTCTTATTAGAATTATCATGTGATGACTTCTTCATGTCTAGCTCCATGACGATAGTATTATATTTATTCTCAAAAACTTGATGAAATTCTATGATTTTGGTTGTTTTTTCGGTAATGAGGTGATTTGATTTTTAAGTGAGAAATTATGAAATTATGAAATATGTATGGTACATGCATGTCTATATATACACTTGGTTACTTGGGCGACGAGTTTTTATGACCGACAACAAAGGACTTCATTCTTATTTCTAAAGTATTGCTAAAAGCATCCGAGAACTAGGGTTTTGATGTAGTAATTAACCGCGAAAGAACAAGATTTTTCTTGTAGGGTTGTATAATTGTTGCCAACTTGTGTATAAATTAAACTTGGACAAAGGTTAATCACATGTAATAGTGCTTCAATTTTATTGCCACCGCGGATATAGAATTTGAGTACCATCGAGGATAATTTTGTAAATTCAATGACATTTTAATCTATTTTTTTGTCAAACAATTTAGTCAAAGGCAAAAATGGCAAAGAATATGCGATATCGCCCCTGGACATTGTCATTTTGCAAAAACATAAAATATTAGGTACCATGTGCAAAGTGGCAAACTTCACCGATACCACGTGAATTTTCTGTTTAATATTGTATTTATTATTATTGGATTATTTTAGTTACGGTGGCACCAAGAGTCGAGATGGTGTATTACCGGGTGACGCCCTAGCATTGTCCATATAAAAAGTACTCCCTCTGTCCCCGTCTTTTTTTGTCCGATTCTATTTTTTGGTGTCTCAGTCAATTGTTGTCCTTTCTATTTTAGAAATGCATTTGACGAACAATTTGATCATTCACACTCAATTTGGTCCACATGTCATTTAGTAATTGGCCCTCTCCTCTTTCCATGGGTTTTATGTCAAAACCAAAGGATAACAATTAACCGAGACGGAGGGAGTATTCACTAACAAATTCCCGCTTTATCATCAAAAAAATAATACCGACAGGGCAAGAAACTGAGAATGGGTAGATGATTTTAAATGTGAAGGAGTAAGGGATAATTTTAAAAAATTCACTAGATATAGTGTTTTTAGTGGTAAAAGAGCTACAAATTGCAAAAGGCTACGAATATCTCAGGATAAGAGGAATCAGGTTAATTGGCATCATTTGGTATGAAACTCTTGGTCTTTATCAAAACATAGTATACTAGCTTGGATATATCATCAAAATGGCTTGAATATAAAAGAAAAGCTTCACAATTTAGGGATAACTGAGGATGCTAACTGTTGTATATGTGGGGATGCAGATGAGAACAGTGAGCATCTCTTCTTCTCTTGTGATTACAGTAATAGGGTGATAGATCAGATTGGAGACTGGTTTCGCATCGTGTTACCAACCCAGAATATTTTGCATTGGAGGTTTAACAGGAATGGTTCAAAGACTAGAAAAGCCATTGTGGACGCCACCATTAACTCTTGCATGTATAATATATGGCGACAAAGGAATTCTAGCAAGTATGAACTCAAGATTACTCACCCGAATAAACTTGCGCAGATTATTATTGAAGATCGATCTCAGAACCCGTTTCTTAGCTCTTTTGAACAGGAAGATTGGAGATGAGGATAGAGAGTGGATTGACACTCATCACCAGAAAAAGTGGGAGGAGGTCCATCTAAGAAAACGAGGGAGAGAAGATGGAGAGTTTGACACTACAAGAAAAATAGCCATTTGCGACGGATCACTTGCGACGGTGGAAACTTCTGTCACAACCATGGCTTTGTGACGGAAATCGTGTAGTTTGCGACGGAAATTCCGTAGCAACTATTTTTAGATTTCGCGCTTTTTCCACATGCGCTGGAGAAATGTTGCGACGGTTTAGGTGAATTTGCGACGGAAATTCCTTCGCAACCTTGTCCTACATCGACGAAGAATGACAAACTTCCTATGTTTATTAAGGTTCTTTCACTTGTTTGTTTAATTTAATTTACGACTTGAGAATTGACGCGGAATTACTTGCGCGGGATTGAAAATCGCGGGAAATGAAAAAGTTTAGGACAAAAACATATAAAAAAAATTGGAAAAAATCTTTTGCGATGGAAATTCCGTAGCAAAAGTTTGCGACGGTTTTTCCGTCGCAATAAGTGTCATTTGCAACGAAATTTTGGGACGGACCTCTTGGCCCGAAGATTCCATCGCAAATGCCCTTTAACGACGAATATGGTTCATTTTGCAACGAATCTTTCCGTCGCTATTGACCTTTTTTTTGTAGTGTGAGATCTGAAATTTGAGGAGGTAGGATAGTGTTAGATAAAGATAAGATTGTCTAGCTTTCTACTTTGTTTTTGTTGGTCCGAATATAGTGACTTGTTTTGTGGTTGTTTAGAAATAATGGCCGGTTTTGTTTGGTTCATATCTTGTAATGTTTACGGGTTTCATCCCTTTTTTAGTATTATACCTTACATTTTACCAAAAAAAACGGAGTAAGAGAGCTAAATTTAATAAAATATATTCGCTAATATAATTTAGTGTTTTTAGGAGTCGCTAACGAGCCCATCTCTCCTCGCCGCCATCACGCTAACGAGCCGCTTACCATGCTGACGATCCGCCCACCACGCTGTCTCGTCGCTGCAAATTCACTTTCTCTCTAGTACTTCTATTTCCTAAGTTGATTTAGGAGTTTAGGAAGTTTAGAGAGGAAGCAATTCAAAGAGAAGAGCTAATCCTGAAAAATCAAAAAGAATTGAAGCAACAACACTTGAAAAGTCAAGAAGAAATGAAGCAACAACAATTGAGAAGTCAAGAAGAAACTTTGCGAAGTCAAGAGGAAATGAGACGACAAATTGAAACCTTGACTAAAATGTTTCAATCACAAACTCAATACCATTGCAATACTAACTTTTTGAACACTCCCCATAATCCAAACGATGATAATTCCGGCGGAGGCGGAATTGGAGGAGCCGGTGTAGGATTTCAAGTTAGTTAAATAAGTCTAGACTTGTTTCATTTGAATGCGGGTTAGCTAAACTTGGTATGTATAAGACAATGTAGTGGTGTATAGAAGACTTGGTTTGTGTAACTCGGTATGATTTTGAGACAATTTGGCAATGAATGTAGAAGACTTTGTTAATTTGAAGCGCGTTTGTTTGTTGGCAAAAAATGTGTACTCTGAGTTGTAGAAAATTGCAAGAACAAATTATGGCAAAAGGGGATTGCTAAATGAGCAAATATATACACAAATCTACTATAAAATAGCGATCGAAAATGACATTTGCGACCGATATCATTAATTTACCGTCCGAAAACATTCTACCCAAATTCACATTCCACAAAATTACCGACCGAATAAAACAATTACCGACCGAATATAAAACTTTACCAACCGACGTAATAAATTTACCGACCTCTAGTTGGTGGGTAAATCTATTATTTTTCAATCGATGTTACATATTACCGACCGTTTTCGGTGGGTAGTTTTATTCTTTTACCAACCGATATTGAATTTACCGACCGATACTACCAATCTCGTTGACTGGTCAACTGCTTTATATTCCGACCGATTTGGTATTTACCTACCGCCAAATCGGTAGGTATGTATGTTAATTTACCGACCACTCACAGTCGGTCGGTAAATTAAATTTACCGTCCATATTTACCGACTGATTTTTGCCGGTCGTAAATACCCATTAGTCGGTTAGTAATGCTATTTACCGACCGATTTAGAGCTTTTCCGACCGTTCAAAACGGACGGCAAGTGAGCTGTTTCTTGTAGTGAGTGGGGCTGTGGGAGAGGAAGTGGGAGGGCAAGTAGGAGGAGGATTATGAGACGTCACAAGCTTGTGACGGTCACAAGCAAGACTCTGTGTATAATTTGTTGTTGTGTACTCCCTCCGTCCCGGTCAATTGTTATCCTTTCGTTTTGACACAAAGACCAAGGAAAGAGGAGAGGGTCAATTATTAAATGAAAAGCGGGTCAACTTGAGTGTAATCAAATTGCTCATCAAGTTTAATTCTTAAAATAGAAAGGACAACGATTGATTGAGACACTCCAAAATAAAATAGGACAACAAATGACCGGGACAGAGGAAATGCCTCATAATGATTAATGAGGTATACTCTTTGGTATATTTGCAAGAGTAAATTAATAATTACTTCCTTTTAGATACCACTTTTCTAAAAAAAAAAAACATTTTATAAACTTTTTATTGACTTACTTACCTCAAATGTTCTCAGGTAAAAAATTGGTCCCTTTTTTATATTACGGTGACATGTTCCGTCAAAATTCAAATTTTCAGTTTAAAAGCCTAATTTTATGACGATACTACCCTTATTACTCTATTATATACTTAGTCTTCTCTCTCCCTTATACGTCTATTCTATTCATTTATTAATTTCAACATGCCTCTCTTCTTATATTTTTCCCTCACTTAAGGTAAGATTGTTCATCTTATTTTCAGTAATTAGGGTTTATAACCGAAAAATTAGAGTTTCCTAACCCAGAAATAAAGGTATAATGCCAGAAATTAGGGTTAGGTTTAAAACCCATAAATTAGGATTAAAAACCCATAAATTAGGGTTTAAAATTAAAAAATAAGGGTTTAAAACCCAAAAATTAGGCCTAAGAACTAAGAAATTAGGGTTAAGAACTAAGAAATTAGGGTTACACAAAATTAAAATGTTTGGAATACTACATTTAAGTCAATTGATTCGCAACTAGTTTAGATCCCGCGCAATGAATGCGCGATATTTATAGAGTTTTTATTTTTATATTACTTAATCATGTTAACTTAACAAATTATTAATTTTTCATATTTCACGTCATTATAATTTGATATGGGAAAAAAAACTGAACTGTAAAATTATTCAAGAAAACTGAGTAAAACTGAACTGTAAAATAATAGTGGTATCTCATTAACGTAATTGTTCATTTTTCTCGTTGTATTTTTTTTCGAGAAAAAGAAAATTAAAACTGAAAATTAGTTAAAGAGAATTGAGTAATATGCTGAAATGTATTTTTTTAAAAAAAGTTTTTTTATACCACAAAACTAATGATTACAGTTTTTCTTAAATTTTTTTTTTGTCATGAAAGTAATCAAAACGATTTATAATTTTAATTATACGTAGTATGACTGTATGAGTCAAGTCATTCTCAAATAATAGTATCAATAAAAGATTTAATATTTTATAGTTTTATATTATTTATATTTTAGTTAAAATATTATAGTTTAGTGTTTAGTGAAAATTATATAATTTGATGAAAGGAATAATTTTGATGAAAAGAATTATATAATGAAATACATTATAATTATTAAATTTCCTTATTTAGTGAATACAACTAAATTATAAATAACTTCCTTATTTACTAAGATGCTTTTTAGAGAGAAAATTAGTGAGTTCACCTATTCTTTTAATAGATAGGGAATTTATATTAAATTTCAACATATTTATAAACACCTGGCTAATAAAACACAAAGAGGCCAAAGTCGATACTTTGAAGGGGAGAATCCTCGTCAATGCTCTTAAACAAGAATTTTTCAGGCTTGAGATCTCTATGAATAACCCCCAACGAATGACAAGCTTCAACAACTCCAACAATAGTGCTCATCAACTTTGCTGCCTCGCGCTCATTATACTTTCCTTTAGCCACAATCCAATCAAACAACTCCCCACCTTGAGAGAGAAAGTGGAGATGGGAAGAGAGAGAAAATGAAGAGAGAAAGTGGAGAGAGAAACTCTCTCTCAACTTTCCAGAAACTTAGATCTGAAATTTTTTTTCCTTTATTTCCTTTTTCTAGCATTTCATATCTCCTTTTTCATAATCATCTTCCTCTTGTTTATGATTATGTAGATTGTTTGTCTCTTTTTAGTCTTTTAATTGAAATTTTTTTCAGTTTTCTTTCTTGATTTTCACTTTCTCAAAGACTAGACATTAAGTTACTCTCCATATTAGCCTAGAAGAGTTCTTTTTAGTCATATGTCTTAGCTAAAGAAGGTTTAAATCAAGAATTAAAGAGTATTTCTTCAAGAACCTATGTTCAATTTGGTTGATTGTATCACATCTTTGTTGATATTAGAATGTAAGTATGATAATGTGTTTGAACCTTCTTTTTAGATCTCAATAATTCTATTAAAATCAGTAGTAAGAGATCTGTTTTAAGGGACTTGTTCTTGAGGTGAATTTGGGGAAAGTGGTATGAGGGATGGCTTACTGTTGTTAAAACAGTGAGGAGGGGATGTTGATTTTTTTACACGATTATACATCTTTTTTCTTCATACTCTCCGATTTTCCTTGTTTCCAGCTACTCCGTTTGATTGTTAGAAGACTCTCTCTTTAAGTTCTTTTTATTTTTTTATTTTTTATGGGCTTTAAAGTGACATTCTTGCATTATAAGAGTTTCCTATTGATGCCCTTTCATTTATTTCTTGTTACCTGGTATGTCGAAAATCTGTGATTTTCTTCTACCGTTCTCATCCGCAAGGATGGTATAGATTGATTTTCAATCAATCTAGTTTCTTTACCTTATCAAAAAAAAAAGAAAAAAAAAAGAAAGAACTCCCCACCTTGACACAACTCCATAATTTAAGTACATTAGGGTAAAATTTGGGGAAATTTTTTGGGATTAAATGTTAAATGTCGATAGAATAAGATAGAACGACAAGTGAAATGGAGGGATGTCTAAATATTGACCCAAGGGAAATTTCGTCAGATTTAAAGAATTTTCGCATGAAAATGAAAATGGGTCCAATTTTTGACCTGACAACATTTGAGGGGAGTAATTTAATAAAGAGTTTAGAAAAGGGAGTTTTTTTTAGAAAAGTGATATCTGATCTAGAAGGGAGTAATTATTAATTTACTATATTGGTAATCACTGCAAAATATATTACAAGATATTGTATATTTGTATGATAGTAATGGTACGACCACTCAAAAAGTGACGCATTTCAAGCTTAAAAAATGACTATTTAATGTGAAAAAATGACTAGTTTTAAACTTTTTTATTTTAAAAACCACTTTTTAACATAATATGATTATTATTCATCATAAAACGGTCATTTTTTATAACGTTATACAACGGTAGTATACAATAACTACAAGTTTGGCAATTTGAATGGTTGGTCACTGATAGCAAATACACCAATTGGATGTTACTCCTTTCTTGCTTATGTAATAGCTTAGCTCATATAGTTTAGCTCATGAGCTAGCCGATCATCTAATAGCTTATCGTTTAGAAACTCCAATTGTCACATTCTTATCCAAAAATCACAAATTGAATAGGGAATTCTATCATACACATGTTGGTCTCATAAAAACATCAGTACACTTGACAACAAAGAAATGTAGTCTTTCTAGAAAAAACAATGCAACGTGAGTAGTAGATATGATTATGAAATAATGACATTGAGAATTCCTAAAAAAATTAATGACCATGTGCAGAGAAAATAATCAAAAATATGAAAAAAAAAAAAAATTATTTCGCATTACATTCCTATAGGTTAAAATGGGCCGCTTTTAATGATTAAAGTCTACAATGAATAATGACGATTTTTAATAAGTCTCTTAATGTGAATGATTTCTTCTTTGTGGATGAAATAACCAAATTTGCGAAGGGTATATCCAGTATCTTGTGTTTTATATCCTAAAAGAAAATGTTATATAACTATCAGTGGGACATATTCCTGATCAAGACAAAAACATATACCTAAAGAGGTTAAGTCTAAGATTACAAGAACTATCAGGTCTCGACTCTCAATATATATGTTTTTTTACGACAAAGGATTTGACAGAAAAATGGAATTGAAATAACGAAATGTTGAAGTTGAATAAAGCAAATGTAATTTATTTTAAATCAAAAGGGATTTTTTTTTTTTTTTTTTTGATAACGAGGGTGTTAAGTCCCCCGGACCCATGCATTCCCGCACCACCACATGAACCATGTAAGCCACCCCCTTCGGGAGCTGCAGTGGCCAAGTGATTTTATTTTAACTTAAATAAGTTAGAGGGTCATCTGTTGTTTACTTTAAATCGTAAGTTGCAATTTGAAAGCAAATAATTGTCAAGTAACGTCGAGTCACAAATAATCTAATACTATAAAATTCTACACTATATGATTGACAAATGATTGTTGGTTATGACTTCAACACTTTGTATACAACATAGCAAGTGTTCAAATTAAATAGGGTTGGGTGGTGACTGTGATAAAGCATGGCTGCATGGGTCATTTGTTATACTATTTACTCCATTAAATCAAAAGTTGCAATTTGTGATCAAGTAACGAGAGCTATCCAAAAACCTTATCAACCTAACTTCCGTTTACTCGAAATACGTGACATTTTTCGATCCATTTTGGCATGCATGCATTTTTCTTCACCTATAAAAACCCTCCTTACATTCCTAATTCTTCATTCATTTCCTTCATCATATTTCTTCTTCTTCATTGTTCCATTCACGAAGTTTGAAGATGAAGAGTTCTAGGATCACCAATCTTCTTTGCTTCTTTACCATCTTATTCTCTCTTCTCTTTGCCTTCGTCACGCCTACATTGTTATTTCAGGTAATACACTCTTCAACTTCTGTTAGTATTTGCAATGGTGAGCTGAGGTTCGAAGCTAGAGGAATGAACTAGCTACAACTTCCTCTGTCCCAATCATTTATTTTTCTTTTTATTTGTTGTGAGTAGTATATTTTAATCAAAACTAAACAAGATGGGACAGTTTACTAGAAAAAATCAAAAAAATCTCTTTATTATTCATAAATTATTCTCATTTGAAATTCAATATGTTGGGTTAACTAGATTAATTTATTTTTGTTGGTTGAGGAAATAGTTACATTAATTCTGCGTTGTAATGTGTAGGGATTCAATTGGGAGTCATACCATACGCAAGGAGGACTTTACAATTCTTTGGTAAACTCGGTTGATGATTTGGCCAGAGCTGGAGTCACCCATGTCTGGCTTCCTCCCCCCTTCTCATTCTGTTTCTCCTCAAGGTATATTTTTTTAGTCTTCCAAATTACCGATTCAATCATTTGTTTACCTTCTCGGACAACTTTGATTTTATGTTACAGAATTGCACTCGAGAGTCGAGACGTTTGTTTAAACTAAACTAACTCACATTTGTCTTGAATTTCAGGATATTTGCCTGGTAGATTATATGATCTTGACGCCTCAAGGTATGGACGTGAGACCGAGTTGAAGAGCTTGATCAACTCCTTACATCAAAAAGGGATCAAATCGGTAGCTGATATCGTAATAAATCATAGATGTGCTGACAAACAAGATGGAAGGGGAATCTATTGCATCTTTGAAGGAGGCACGCCCGATGATCGTCTAGATTGGGGTCCATGGGCCATATGTAGGGACGACACTCAATACTCAGATGGTAGCGGGAATTTAGACACTGGAGCCGGGTATGGAGCGGCTCCAGATATCGATCACCTTAACCCAAGAGTCCAAAAAGAGCTAGTCGATTGGATGAATTGGTTGAAGACCGAAATTGGATTTGATGGAGGGTGGAGATTTGATTTTGTCAAGGGATATGCACCAAGCATTACCAAACTTTACATGCAACAAACTTCACCTAATTTTGCCGTTGGGGAACTATGGGACTCGGCTATACACTATGACCCGGATGGTAAGCCTGATTACAACCAAGACGGGCCAAGGAACGAGTTAGCAGGTTGGGTTCAGGCTGCGGGTGGGGGTGTTATTAATGCCTTTGATTTCACTACTAAGGGCATTCTTCAAGCAGCCGTTGAAGGAGAATTGTGGAGATTAAAAGACTCAAATGGTAGGCCTAGTGGACTTATTGGAATAATGCCTAGAAATGCAGTAACTTTTATTGATAACCATGATACCGGATCCACTCAAAGGCTATGGGCATTTCCGTCCGACAAAGTTATGCAAGGCTACGCATATATTCTCACGCACCCTGGAACCCCATCTATCGTAAGTCACTTAACATATTTGTTATATACGCACTTCCTATTTTGCATCATCACATACAATTACCAATAAATTTAAGATATCTAATTAGAAGAAATTGTTTCCTTCTGGCAGTTCTATGATCATTTCTTCGAGTGGGGTTTGAAGGAAGAAATTATACGATTGAGTTCAGTAAGGACGAGAAATGGTATAACGGAAGCAAGTAATGTCAATATAATGGTAGCGAACGCTGATCTCTACGTTGCAATGATCGATGGAATGATTATAGTCAAGCTCGGGACCAGAAATGACCTCGGCAATCTCATTCCATCAAACTTCAAAGTTGCTACCTATGGAGCTAATTATTGCGTGTGGGAGAAGCAAGGTTAAAATCACGGGAATGAGAAAGGCGTAGGAAGTCCTATTGTTAGAACAATTGCTCCTTAAAATTATTAGTTACGAGTATAATATAATACTCAATAATAAAACTAAAATGGCGATTTAAAAACTCGTTATTGTATTGTATTCCTTATACCACTAAGAAGAGGTATCATTATTGTCCTCATAATGAGAGGATTAGGGCCATGAGTTGTACTTTTAGGCTACTAAATATGTTGATTGCAACCTTATTTATAATAATGCAGAAGAATTACTGTGGAAGAATTACGATATTAGCATCTTCTAGGAGGCTAATTTTCTTTTGTTTCAGTAATCGATATGTGACAAATGAAAATTAAGGGGCTGAAGGCCGAAAAAACAATTAACAATAAACAAAATTGCACTTGAATTGCTGGAAGCGCCGATGAAGGAGCTTCCTCTAAAAATTAACGTATGCCACTTATAAACAACGAGCACACGGTATTCTTTAGTAAAAGGCGAAAGAATAGTTCGCTTTGTGCTCAATGCATGGCTGCGTGGATTTTCTTACAGTTGAAGAATACTAGTTTATACTTAGCTCTTACCATGATCTACGTTTCTTCGTCAATGTGGGATTAATATCCTATATTTATGTTTCTCCCCTTGATCTATGTTTCTTTATCAATGAGGTATACACATTTTTGTCCTCTTTAATATCCCTTATTCGTTGTAAAAAACTATTTCAAGCATAGTTAAGATATTGATCAATTAACACTACAAGGAAAAGGCTAGTTAGCGACCAACTCAGTTAGTCGCTAATTAATGTTCATAAATTAGTCGCTAAAGCCAATTAGCGACCAAATTTCAGAGCTTCCATCTAACAAATGAAACACGTCTTCTTACGGCTTTCTTCTTCGCATTGATCATAGCGTTGTTGCAACTTCCTCTTCACCATCTCTGCCCTTTCAGCATAGGACAATTTGTATACCTCATTCAATCTCCTCTTTTCAATCAGTTCATCCCGTTTCTTCGACAACACAAAAGTTCCATTATTGTTAGATTTGTTACTCTTGATGCCGCCATACCCTTGATAATTTCTTCTTACGCCTCCATCTTTGACACAACTTGAGGTACGCTTTACGTTAGACATCAGTGGCTTTCTAACACCATTAGGTAATACCTTCTTGACCATAGTCTCACCACGACCACGTGGGTTAGGCGCATCACTTAACCCGATCACGCATATCTTTTGCCGGCTATCTTTAGATTGATTGTACCTTTCTTGCATCTTTCGGGTTGAATTCTCCAATCGTTGAGCGTACGATAATTGCACCTTAGTATCTTCATTATCTTTGAGCTTCATTAATCTCTTAGTATTATTATTATTCATGTTTAGGTTGTCTTTTTCTTTCACTTTATCCATGACGATTTTGATGAAATTCTCGGATTTTAGTGTTGTTTGTGTATAATTTGCAATTGTTTTTAAGTGAAAGATTATGTTTATATATATGTGCTTTGTTACTTGGGCGAGGAGTTCTCGTTACCGACAACAATAAGGAAGTCCTAAAGCAACTAGGTAAGTAAATCAGTTGAATTTTTTTTTGGAAATTATTAGGGTTGTGTAATTTGTTGGCGTGAATAAAACAATTATTTCACATTAATAAGTTTACACTTGGGACAAAGTCAATCAACGCGTACACTACTAGTGCTTGAATTTTGTTAGTTTTTACTTTTTAATAATCTAAATAAAAATATAATTTATTAAAAAAATAATGATGTTAACTCAATTAATTAACACCCAACTCAATAAAGTTATGACATGAAACTCACATGATGTGGTATTTACGTAATTTGATCTGTAATCAGCCTGTATTAAGCCAAGTCAATTTATTAATATAAAATTATATTACATAAGAGTAACTCTTTACCAAAGTTAGTTAAAATTATACTCTGTATTTATCAAGCTAAGTCAATGGCCTGGGCCAGTGAATGAAAACGCCGTTGAGAATCACATGATTATACATCAAAAAACAAAACTAAAATAACTTGTTAATGTAAAAGCCCTGTTTATAATACAACAACAACATCAGAGCCTTAGTCCTTAAATGATTGGGGTCGGCTGACATGAATTATCCTTTAGAACTGTCTATGGATGGTCGCACACTAAAAAAGTGAAATTATAGAAAAGGAAAAGTGGAAAAACAGAAATGGGAAGTGAAAGGGATACACAAGTCAAGTTAAATTTATGGGTTTTATAATTGAAGCCCGAATTTCTTTTACAAAAACTTAGAATTTAAATCGAGAATAAAGATTAAAACGGTTTTTGAAAATCCAAGTAAAGCTTAATCGTCGGACCGGGAAACTTTAAAAATACACTAAAAAGTATTATTATATAAGATTTTTTTTTGTTAAAAACGTGTAATAAATCCAATAATTCTGAGAAATTATTATCGTATTAAAACAATTTCGAGTTTAGCATCTATCACAAGGTTAATTTTCTTTTGCCTTGTCAACGGATTATTTAACACATTTACATTATTACATAAAAAGTTGTACACCCTCTATTCCGGTTATTTATTTATTTATTTATTCAGTTCATTTATCATCAAGTAATTGATTTTCTCCTCTTTCCACGATCTTTGTGCCAAAATTAAAGGTAAATAAATGACCAATACAGAAGGAGTACAAGAATTTGATAAATAATAATGTAAATTTATAAGAAGATTAATCAATGTTTTCCTCTAGTTCAATGAAGTTGTAAAAACAACTACTACTACAAGCATAATTAAGGTGAATGCCTGATATATAACAACTTAAGCACGCCTTTTTGCGACTATCTTCACTTTGTTCGTAGTCGAGAACTAGGGTTTTGATGTACTAATTAACCACGAAAGAACAAGATTTTTCTTGTAGGCACTACTACAAATACAGCCAACCACAACGGGCCTTTAACAACGCTTATTCACGAAAATCATCAAAATACGTTGTAGAATTTATTCCGCGAATTTTACCAAACTTAATTACAACGATTCTGTGTTGTTAACCGTTGTTATTGGTTTTAACAACGGGTCATACTTAAACAACCGTTGTTAATGAAAAAACTAATAACAACGGTTAAATTTTAACCGTTGTTAATGGTTTGGCGCCAAATTAGTGAAAAGTAATCACAACGGTTATATTAGAACCCGTTTTTAATACTTTTTAACAACGGTTGTAGACTCAATAACCGTTGTTATTAATATTATGAAAATCTTAAGAACAACATATTGTTTTATTCTGCTATACGCTACAAACACAAACACAAGCTAATACTGCTACTATATCATCCTCCATTCCTCCCCGATCGTCTCTCTGTCTTCATCTCCGTCACATCGTTGTCACGTCTTCTCTCCTCATCGTGTTTATCAATCAGGTATATATATGTTTCTTAGCAACGCTTATAACTAGATATAGGATTTTTTGGGTTATTATCTAATTTGTTGATAATTTAGCTTAATTGCTTTCCTGAATTTCGTTTATTTGTTTGCCTATTATTGTATTTTCTGAATTAGTTGCCTATTATTACGAATGTAGAATAATGACTCGAACTTGGATGATTGATGCAAATATGAGTGACCGCACCTACAAGGATGGTTTAGCTGAATTTTATGAATTCGTTTCCAACAATTTGAAAGGTTCTTCTAGTATTGCATGTCCTTGTGAAAGATGTGGTAATATTAGCTATATGGCTTTTCCGGACGTTAAAATACACCTAGAAAAGTGGAGATTTAGTCGATCCTATACACATTGGATTTTTCATGGGAATCATTAGAGGAAGAGAATAACTCTGAAGAAGATGATGTTGAGGTACACGAAAGGCTAACTGATGATCCTGAGTTTGCCGAGTTTTTTGAGTTGGAAGAGTTGGAAGTAGAGAAATTGAATGTTGGGTCTATAGATAATGAAGAGAATGATGATGAGTCCATTGCTTTTGAAGATGTAGGTGATGACACTAGTAATTGGGATGACCTTAACAACATGTATGAGAAGTTGTGTGAGTCCAAGCACCTCTCGTATCCTGGTTGTAAGTTCACAAAAATGTCTACTGTGGGTGAAGTTGTATAATATCAAGGGGGCAAATGGGGTGAGTGACACGTGTTTCACTAGTTTTTTAGCCTTGATAAAGGAGTTGCTTTCTGATGGTAATGTTCTACCCGTTAAGACATATGAGGCGAAAAAACTAATAAGAGGAGTGGGTATGAAATATGAGAAAATACATGCATGTCCAAATGATTGCATATTGTATCGGAAATTATATCAAAACTTAACCAATTGCCCTAAATGTTTGGAGTGGCGTTATAAGGATAAGGAAGGGATCCCGGCTAAGGTGTTGTGGTATTTTCCATTGATACCAAGAGTCATAAGGATTTATGCGAATCCCGATGATGCAAAAATGTTAACTTGGCATGAAACAGGAAGAATAAATGATGGAAAGCTAAGACACCCGACAGATGGTAAGCAATGGAAATCGTTCGACGCTAAGTATCCCGAGTTCGGCAATGAACCTAGAAACTTACGTCTAGCGCTGTCCACTGATGGAATGAACCCACACGGAAACATGAGTAGCCAACATAGTACTTGGCCAGTAGTGTTGGCTATTTATAACTTACCTCCATATGTGTGCATGAAAAGAAAGTATTTGATGTTGTCGTTGTTAATTTACGGCCCTAAACAACCTGGAAATGATATAGATGTATATTTGGAACCTCTTCTAGATGATTTGCGATTGTTGTGGGATAGTGGGATAGAAGTATTTGATGCATATAAGAACGAAACTTTCAATTTGAGAGCGATGTTATTGTGTACAATAACTGACTATCCGGCTTATGGCGACCTTTCTGGGCACACAGTTCATGGGAAAGAGGCTTGTCCATTGTGTGGGGGGGGGGATATCGAGTCTGAATACTTGAAGTCTTCTCGTAAGTATGTGTATATGGGAAATAGGAGGTTCGTGTCTCATGACCATTGTTATCGCAAGATGCAGAAAGCATTCAATGGAAGACAAGAACTTCGTCAACCTCCTAGAATTTTGAGTGGGCCTGAAGTTTATCAGAAAGTAAAGCATATTGAGATAGATTATGGGAAGAAGAGCGGCTCTAAATTGTCTACTTGTGGGTATAATAAAATATCCATATTTTTTGATAAACTTCCATATTGGCCTGACCTGGAGGTCAGGCATTGCCTCGATTTCATGCACATTGAGAAAAATGTCTGTGATAATATTATCAATACCCTTCTGAATGTTCCTGGTAAAACAAAGGATAACGCCGCAGCTAGGGAAGATATGAAAATGATGGGTATTAGGCTAGAGTTGGCACCACAGAAGAGAGGTAATCGTACATTTTTACCGCCAGCAGCTTTTACCCTTTCACGGAATGAGAGAAAAGAGTTCTGTGCATGCTTGAATGGAATTAAAGTGCCACATGGTTATTTGTCGAACATCAAAAGCCTAGTGTCGATGCAAGACCTAAAACTCACCGAGTTAAAGTCACATGATTGTCACACTTTGATGCAACAATTACTACCTGTGGCTATTCGTTCCATTTTACCTGAAAAGGTAAGATATGCTATAACTAGATTCTGTCTCTTCTTCCAGTCCAAGAAACGTCCCCGATCCTGAGATAGTTCATCAGGACACAGTATGCATGCATGCTCGTGTTGTCTTATTTTCTTGATCTTATTATTAGATGTGGATGCTGGTGTTGAAATTGCTGAATAATGTTGCAAAAGATATGGTGCTTCATTATTACGATGTATTGTTACAGTTTGGACCGTAATGGAATTACAATAATTTTAAAAAAAAAAAGAGGTTCGACAATAACAACGGTTATATTTAAATTACCCGTTGTTAATACTTTCAACAACGGGTGTAGTACCTCTACCCGTTGTCAATTATTTTTTTGACATATTTCATTTTGGCGCAAATTTGGTGAAAATATATTACAACGGGTATATTTTAACCGTTGTAATAAACTTTTGACAACGGTTTACTTTTATTGACCCGTTGTTATTAACATATAACAACGGTTCTTCTTTGAGCACCCGTTGTCAATAGTTTGTCTTAATAAAAAACTAATATAGAAACCCATACAAAGATGCCATACACAAACACACACAACATTATTAGTTCAACCGTTGGTATCCCGAGTTAATTCTTCTCTCTCCTCGCTTTTTACATTCTCGTCGCCGCCGTCGCCGCCCAGCTTCAAGCCCGATTCCGTTGCCTTCCCTTATCATCCTGCTCGTTCTCTTTATCATCATCATCAACAAGTATGTTCACTTTAATTTTGTGTTTCGTCATTAGGGTTTTAAGACGATCATCTTGTTTCTTTTTCATGCATCTCTTTGTTTTTCGTCTTCTTTGTTATCTTTATCATCCCGCATCATCTACTTTACTCCTCTTATCAGGGTTTAGGATTTTAGAAGCTCAATCTGTTGTTTTAAATTTTCATTCCTATTAGGGTTTAGGGTTTTAGATAATACTCTGCATGTACGTTGTTAAGTTGTTCATTTACTATATCATTCATATTTGGGTTTTAGGATTATCATGGGTGAAAAACGTAAAAGAAGTCAAAAGAATAATGAGCCTGGTGATAATAAGCCTGGTGAGAGGGGTGCTACGAAGTGCAAGAAAGTCCTTGCAGCTATAGCCGCTAAACAGCCGTTCCAAATAACATGGAGTGAGATGGGTTTCCCTACTGGTCCAAATGCGGGTCTTTTCTCCAGTTGGATTGGTGCTTGCACAAGACAGTTTGTGCCTATCCATTTAGATGATGTTAGAACTTTGAATCCAAAATTGGCGGAGTTATACTTGGCTCGTGTAAAGGAAGGCTTTATTATACCCGATAAAAGCTATGATGAGTATTTAATGCATAAGGCGGATGTCCACAGCGGTGGAAGTGTGGCGTTGCTAGGGATTGGTTGTATGTGGACAAGGCAACGGGGAGATGCGTAAGAGCCCACCGGAAAACAAGTGTCCCACCATCAAGCAGGAAGAATGGGATCTTTTCAAAAAGATGAGAACTACTGAGAAGTTTCAGGTTAAATATCCTCGCCTTTTAACGATTTACCTATCATTTTTTTAATTAATGAGTCCTTTATATAATCTTTTTATTATCTCATCTACTTGCGCTTTTATATAATTATTTGAAGGCCGTTAGCAGAAGAAATCGTGCTAACATTTCATGCAAGAAGGGGAAATTCTATGGTTCTCGAGGCGGTTACAGAAAGATAGAAGAGGACCTCGTAAGTAGCATGCATTATTCCCCTGTGAGACTTTATTTTTTTGATCACACTTGGACTTGCATTGATACACATTTACGTGTATAAATGTTACCATGTTAATGTGTAGGTGGCAAAGGGAGTGAAAGAGGTGGATCGGCATGTAACTTATAAACAAGGGCACACGCCTAAAGGATCCCTATGCGTCGCGTGACAAATATGATGAGGAAGTTTTGGCCAACATAGTAAGCATTATTTTATTAAGACGAGTTCATTACTAACTTTATTATTTTAGTCACAAATATAATTTGAAGTTTATTTAATATATTATAGGATAACGTATTGAAAGAGGTAGAAGAAGGGAAATTCACTCCCAGTGGTCGTAATGACGTTCTTGCTAGAGCGATCGGCCGACCCGAACATCCAGGTCGTTTGAGGGGCGTCCGTTACGGGTTGAGTAACGAAATATTATGGGAAAACTGCCCGATAAAGAAGAAAAGGAAGACTAAGTCCGAGAAGGTGACATGGTAACATTTATTCTATTATTTTCATTTAAGTTCAATTCACATGTTATTGTTGGGATAAAAATTGCTGACATATTACATTCTTGGCAAGCGACTTCCGATTAATGGCATCCGTACTACTAAAGCCGAATGCTGGAGGTAAGCTTTCCGAAGAAGAAGTGAAGATGATGGAGGATGTCATTTCTAAAGGGGGTAATAATAAGGTATAACAGATTGGTCAAGAGGCCGCTACTACCTTGGCAATACATGAGAAGGAAGTATCGGTCAACGAGATTCGAAAGATCAGGTACCTAATAATGCTTCAAGTTGTAACAACTAAAGCCGATCAGGTACCTAATACTTCCTTATTTTTCTTTTGTTTTTTTTTTGGGTAAGATCGGGGTGTGTTCACCGCCACTCTAATGCTATAACTTCTGACATGGTGCCATTGAATTGGTTAATTTTATTAGGTAAATAATGGGTCCGAAAAGGAGATGCAACTTGAGAAGACGGCTGATGGAAAACAGCATACATCCCCTTCAAGTCAGTTCCCTGTTTTCAGTAAGGTATGCATGAAGTGTTTAATTAGTTAAATTTATATGAATGCTGAAGTTTGTGCAAAAATCGGCCTGAGACAGAAAGCGTTTTTGCAAAATCTTTTGAATGCTGAAGCGTTTTTGCAAAGATATAATAATGTATGTGTATATTCTTCAAAGCCGTAAACAAGAGGCCGCTTATTCTTGCTGACCCTAATAGAACCGAAAAGCCACATGTGCGTGTTGGCCGGGGTCTCGTAGAAAACAAATCTGCAGCAGCGGAAACTGTAGTTCATGGCGAAAAACTTTTGCCGAATCATAGAATAGTAGAGATAACTACAGTCTTTCCAGCCATGAAAACTTTCAACCGCCTGTCCCGATTCGGACGACATTACCATTCTGGGAGATGCGCTTGGAAGTTTCATCCAATGGCCTGAAACTCACATCTACTTGGCGAAGATATCTCCGCCGCCTCAAAGAACGGAAAGCGATTGGGGTTAGAAGAAATACCTTTATATATATGTTACATTTTTAATTGTTGAATGTTTTTATATGTTAAATTTATATGTTATTTTTTTTTTGTAGGGAACAAAAAAGACGGCTTTGGCGGATAAGCCTAAGTCCACAGACATGCCAACGACCTCGACTTCACAACAACTTGATGAGGTATTTAATTAACTTCTCCATTTTTTTAAAAATTAACCTCGCTCCCTTTATTTATATTTTGTCTGTATTTATTAAAAGCATGGTAATTTTGTGTAGGGGACAAAAAAGATTGATAAGCCTAAGTCCCCACCAGTCTTACCTGCTACTACTACCTCATCATTGAAAGAGCAGGTTGACGAGGTATTAATTTAGTACGCTTTTATTTTTATTACTCCAACTAGGATATGTTACCTTTGGATTTTTTATTATTTTAATTATCTACTACATGTGTAGGCTGGTGGTAGTAGCACAAAATCAAAGACTCATTCTTTCCTGACTAAAATTAGGAGTTTAAACTCCACACAATATAAAGGGAAGGATTACATGCAAAAAGTAAGAACGGTGACGATGAAGAGACTGCATGAGGAGGCTGGCCATCGCATAGCCACCGAGCAATTGATAGTTATTCCGCTCGAGGAGGATATTCTAGGGGCTGAGCGCCAAGCACATCTATCATGGGATGTGCTAGCCGTATGGGCTGGCCTAGACCAGATTGATATCCAACACATATTTGTTTGGATGAAGTAAGTTTCTTAATAAATAATTTCATAGTCTAATATTCTGACTACTAGATAGTGTTTTAAATACCGGAATTAATACCGTAATAATGTAGGATATTGAAATTGAGAGTGATCCCCGAGAAGAATATTCCATCCGATCTATACTGATTCCTATGCCCCTATGTTTTATCTTTATTTATTCCGGATTTCTCGTTCGAACAACGGGTAGATTATATTGCTCAAAGAATTGGCGACAACCAAGAAGCTGATTTTTGGCGCTTATAATGAAAAAGGGTAATAAACAAATTAATATAACGTTTCCCCCTACAATTGCATTTTCATACCTAATATATGTACTTGTTAATAATGATGATGTCTCTTGATGTAGGACTCATTGGGTGCTAGCAGCCATCATGCCGACAAGGAATAAAGTTTTCTGGTTGGACTCTTTACATCATCAACCAAGCGAGACTTTTAAGCACTTGATTAATATGTAAGTTTATAATACTGATTTATTTATAATAACATTTTCATTTTTTATTTATAGAAAAAAGCTCTTTCATATTTTTGCCCCTAAAAAAATTAGTTTCTGCCTCCTTTTTTATTTTTTAAAAAAGGGCCTTTAAGAAGAAAAGAGCAAACGAAAGCGGATCAACCCACGGAAGATTCTGATGTTGGCCCTGATTTTATTACGATAACAGGGGTACGTGCTCAAATACAATAACATTAAGTGCAAAATCTGTGTTTAATACTAATACAATACCTAAAGTTCAAGATTCTGATGTGAGCCTTCTCTCGTCTGTTTTTTTTATGTAATAATAGGCCCCTCGCCAGCCAGATAGCATACAATGTGGATACTACGCTTGTCGGTTCATGTTGGAGATTATTAGGCGAAGATATCTCGTTATTCCAGAAAAGGTTAGTAATAATTTAAACATGTGTTTATTACTTTTTTTTAAATTAGAGCTAATGTTGTCTTGCTTGCGGCTATATATACCATGATGTTGCTAATGTTGTCTTGCTTGCTGCTATATATACCATAATGTCTTCTCTTTGTTTTTGCCGCAGTATGCAATCAACCCGTCACAACAGATTGAGCAGTACTCAAGTGTAGATATAGACGAGGTAAGAGACATGTGGGGCAACTACGTCTTAGAATATATTAGAAATGCATGATACTCAGAGTTTAGATCAACTTATTAGTAAATTTTTTGTTGAAGTTAGGGAATGATTAGTTCATGTAAATTCAACTCCTTGTAAGTATATATATATATATGATGCAATTTTTTGTGTGGTTGAATTGAATCTATTGAGTTCTGATGAACCCAGCTGTGATTTATGCTAGTGCTGGTATATGGTGCTGCTGACATATGCAGGTTTTTGAATGGCATGAAACAAATTTATTTTTTCAAAACAATAGGAGTTCGTAATAAAAACGGTTACTAAAAAAACCGTTGTGAATACCTTTCACAACGGTTAATAAAAATAACACCGTTGTGAATGACATTCACAAATACCCGCGCATAATATTCAACAACAGGTTTTAATCAAAGAACCGTTGTTAAAAGTCTTCACAATTTTGGAGCTAAAATTACAACAACGGGTATTAAACAAAGAACCGTTGTTACAAAAAATTTCAACAACGGGTATGTACCATAAACCCGTTGTCAAAACACTTCACAATTTTGGAGGGAAAGTTACAACAACGGTTATACATACGACAACCGTTGTTATATTATTCCCTCCAAAATTTTGAAACACTTTCCATAACGGAGAACACCCAACAACAACGGCTTTTAACCGTGGTGAATACTTTAGACAACGGTTTCACTAAATAAGCAAACCGTTGTAAATACCTTCTACAACGGCCGCTTTAACAACGTCCTCTTTTTTATTTTACAACGGTTTTTACCCGTTGTTATAGGCTGTATCTGTAGTAGTGAGAGTTGTATAATTATTGCCAACTTGTGTATAAATTAAACTTGGACAAGGGTTAATCACATGTATTAGTGCTTCAATTTTATTACCACCGCGGATATAGAATTTGAGTACCATCGACGATAATTTTGTAAATTCATTGATATTTTAATCTATTTTTTTGTCAAACAATTTAGCCAAAGGCAAAAATGGCAAAGAATATGCGATATCGCCCCTAAACATTGTCATTTTGCAAAAACATAAAATATTATGTACCATGTGCAAATGACAAACATCACCGGTACCACGTGAATTTTCAGTTTAATACTGTATTTATTATTATTGGATTATTTTAGTTACGGTGGCACCAAGAGTCAAGATAGTGTGTTACCGGGTCACGCCCTAGCATTGTCCATATAAAAAGTACCCCCTCTGTCCCGCTCATTTGGTATCTGATTCTATTTTTTGGTGTCTCGGTCAATTATTATCCTTTCTATTTTAGAAAAGCATTTGACGAACAATTTGATCATTTACACTCAATTTGGTTCACATGTCATTTAGTAATTGACCTCTA
Organism: Silene latifolia; assembly: GCF_048544455.1. Lineage (NCBI taxonomy): Eukaryota > Viridiplantae > Streptophyta > Magnoliopsida > Caryophyllales > Caryophyllaceae > Silene > Silene latifolia. The sequence continues at coordinate 18,950,459 of NC_133536.1, forward strand.
GGTTGCACAGACACTCCTCCTAATTGGTGTTCCCGTGTCGGACACCCGTGTCAGACACGACACTCGTCGGTCACACGTCAAAACGTGTCGGGCACCTGTAAAGTAGTGTCTAACTTTCATCTTTTATTTGGGCACGTGTCCGACGTGTGTCCATGGTATTTTAAGCCGTGTCCGTGGTATTTGGACACACCTTCAAACGGAAAGTTGAATTTAAGGTAAATGACGTGAATTGTTATATGCTTGAATTTGGTGAGCAAATGATGCTCTTTAGACAAGTAATGAGATGTTGAAATAGATTGATTATAAGTTGGTTTTTGGTTTTAAAAATGAGAATAAGTTATATTTAACATCAAATTATACCTTCATTTATTTAAATTTAATATCAAATACTTTTTCAAAAGTAAAATCACACATATATAACTACAAAATATATATTTTATTAAATTTAAATAACGTGTCCCGTGTCCTAAATTTCATGGGATGCCGTGTCACGTGTCCGTGTCGTGTCTGTATCCGTGTCCATGTCGGTGCTACCTAGATTGACCCTCTCCACTTTTCTTGGTCTTTGTGTCAAAACCAAAGAATAACAAGTGACCGAGATGGAGGGAGTATTCACTAACAAATTCCCGCTTTTTCATCCAAAAGATAATATCGACAGGGCAAGAAACTGAAATAGGAGAGGGTCAATTACTAAATGAAAAGTGGGTCAAATTGAGTGTAAATAATCAAATTGTTCATCAAGTTTAATTCTTAAAATAGAAAGGACGACGATTGATTGAGACACTCCAAAATAAAATAGGACAATAAATGTCCGGGACAGAGGAAGTACCTCATAATGATTAATGATGTATACTCTTTGGTATATTTGCAAGAGTAAATTAATAATTACTCCTCTAAAAAAAACCATTTTATACTCTTTTTTATTAAATTACTTACCTCAAATGAAAAGAGGTAAAAAATTGCACACTTTTTTATATTCTGGTGACATATTCCGTCAAAATCCAAATTATTAGTTTAAAAACCTAATTTTATGACTATACTACCCTTATTACTCTATTATATACTTAGTCTTCTCTCTCCCTTATACATCTATTCAATTCATTTATTCATTTCAACTTTCCTCTCTTCTTATATTTTTCCCCACTTAAAGGTAAGATTGTTCATCTTATTTTCAGTAATTAGGGTTTACAACCGAAAAATTAGAGTTTCCTAATCCAGAAATAAAGGTTATAATGCCAAAAATTAGGGTTGTGTTTAAAACCCAGAAATTAGGCTTAAAACTCCAAGGTTTAAAAATCTGGAAATAAGGGTTTAAAACCCAAAAATTAGGGCTAAGAAATAAGAAATAAGGGTTACACAAAATTAAAATGATTGGAATACTACATTTAAGTCAATTGATTCGCAACTAGTTTAGATCACGCGCAATGAATGCGCGGGTATTTATAGAGTTTTTATTTTTATATTACTTAATCATGCTAACTTAAAAACTTATTAATTTTTCATATTTCACGTCATTATAATTTGATATGAGAAAAAAAAAACTTAACAGTAAAATTATTCAAGAATACTAAGTAAAACTAAACTGTAATTTAATAGTGGTATCTCATTAACGTAATTGTCATGAAAGTAATCAAAAACTATTTTTTTATACCACAAAAGTACAAAACTAATGATTCCAGTTTCTTTCAATTTTTTTTGCCATGAAAGTAATCAAAACGATTTATAATTTTGCGTAGTATGACTGTATGAGTCATGTCATTCTCAAATAATAGTATCAATAAAGATTTAATATTATTTATATTTTAATTAAAATATTATAGTTTAGTTTTTAGTGAAAATTATATAATTTGATGAAAAGATTAATTTTAATGAAAAGAATTATATAATGAAAAACATTATAACTATTAATTTTTTTTATTTAGTGAATACAATTAAATTATAAATAACTTCCTTATTTAAAAAGATGATTTTTAAAGGGAAAATTAGTGAGTTCACCTATTCTTTTAATAGATAGGGGATTTATATTAAATTTCAACATATTTATAAACACCTGGCTAATAAAACACAGAGAGGCCAAAGTCGATACATTGAAGGGGAGAATCCTCGCCAATTCAATGCTCTTAAACAAAAAAATTTCAAGCTTGAGATCTCTATGAATAATCCCCAACGAATGACAAGTTTCAACAACCCAACAAAAGTGCTCATCGTCAACTTTGCTGCCTCGCGCTCATTATACTGCCCTTTAGCCACAATCCGATCAAACAACTCCCCACCTTGACACAACTCCATAATTTAAGTATATTAGGGCAATTTTTTGGGATTAAATGTTAAAAATCGATAGAATGGCAAGCGAAATGGAGGATGTCTAAATATTGACCCAATGGTAATTTCGTCAGATTTTAAGAATTTTCGCCTGTAAATGAAAATGGGTGCAATTTTTGACCTGACAACATTTGAGGGGAGTAATTTAATAAAAAGTTTATAAAATGAAGCTTTTTTAGAAACTTGATACCTAATATAAAAGGGAGTAATTATTAATTTACTATATTGGCAATCAGTATAAAATATACTACAAGATTATTGTATGGTACAACCACTCAAACAATGACGCATTTCAAGGTAAAAAAAAATGACAATTTAATGTGACAAAATGACTAGTTTTACTTTTTTTTTAAAACCAATTTTTAACGTAAAATGATCATTGTTCAGCATAAAACTCCTCTACCCTATATGATTGACAAATGATTGTTGGTTATGACTTCAACACTTTGTATACAACATAGCAAGTGTTCAAATTAAATAGGGTTGGGTGGTGACTGTGATAAAGCATGGCTGTATGGGTCATCTGTTATACTAGAGGAATGAACTAGCTACAACTTCCTCTGTCCCAATCATTTATTTTCCTTTTTATTTGTTGTGAGTAGTATATTTTAATCAAAACTAAACAAGATGGGACAGTTTACTAGAAAAAAATCAAAAAAATCTCTTTATTATTCATAAATTATTCTCATTTGAAATTCAATATGTTGGGTTAACTAGATTAATTTATTTTTGTTGGTTGAGGAAATAGTTACATTAATTCTGCATTGTAATGTGTAGGGATTCAATTGGGAGTCATACCATACGCAAGGAGGACTTTACAATTCTTTGGTAAACTCGGTTGATGATTTGGCCAGAGCTGGAGTCACCCATGTCTGGCTTCCTCCCCCTTCTCATTCTGTTTCTCCTCAAGGTATATATTTTTAGTCTTCCAAATTACCGACTCAATCATTTGTTTACCTTCTCGGACAACTTTGATTTTATGTTACAGAATTGCACTCGAGAGTCGAGACGTTTGTTTAAACTAAACTAACTCACATTTGTCTTGAATTTCAGGATATTTTCCTGGTAGATTATATGATCTTGACGCCTCAAGGTATGGACGTGAGACCGAGTTGAAGAGCTTGATCAACTCCTTACATCAAAAAGGGATCAAATCGGTAGCTGATATCGTAATAAATCATAGATGTGCTGACAAACAAGATGGAAGGGGAATCTATTGCATCTTTGAAGGAGGCACGCCCGATGATCGTCTAGATTGGGGTCCATGGGCCATATGTAGGGACGACACTCAATACTCAGATGGTAGCGGGAATTTAGACACTGGAGCCGGGTATGGAGCGGCTCCAGATATCGATCACCTTAACCCAAGAGTCCAAAAAGAGCTAGTCGATTGGATGAAGACCGAAATTGGATTTGATGGAGGGTGGAGATTTGATTTTGTCAAGGGATATGCACCAAGCATTACCAAACTTTACATGCAACAAACTTCACCTAATTTTGCCGTTGGGGAACTATGGGACTCGGCTATACACTATGACCCGGATGGTAAGCCTGATTACAACCAAGACGGGCCAAGGAACGAGTTAGCAGGTTGGGTTCAGGCTGCGGGTGGGGGTGTTATTAATGCCTTTGATTTCACTACTAAGGGCATTCTTCAAGCAGTCGTTGAAGGAGAATTGTGGAGATTAAAAGACTCAAATGGTAGGCCTAGTGGACTTATTGGAATAATGCCTAGAAATGCAGTAACTTTTATTGATAACCATGATACCGGATCCACTCAAAGGCTATGGGCATTTCCGTCCGACAAAGTTATGCAAGGCTACGCATATATTCTCACGCACCCTGGAACCCCATCTATCGTAAGTCACTTAACATATTTGTTATATACGCACTTCCTATTTTGCATCATCACATACAATTACCAATAAATTTAAGATATCTAATTAGAAGAAATTGTTTCCTTCTGGCAGTTCTATGATCATTTCTTCGAGTGGGGTTTGAAGGAAGAAATTATACGATTGAGTTCAGTAAGGACGAGAAATGGTATAACGGAAGCAAGTAATGTCAATATAATGGCAGCGAACGCTGATCTCTACGTTGCAACGATCGATGGAAAGATTATAGTCAAGCTCGGAACCAGAAATGACCTCGGCAATCTCATTCCATCAAACTTCAAAGTTGCTACCTATGGAGCTAATTATTGCGTGTGGGAGAAGCAAGGTTAATATCACATGAATGAGAAAGGCGTAGGAAGTCCTATTGTTAGAACAATTGTTCCTTAAAATTATTAGTTATGAGTATAATACTCAATAATAAAACTAAAATGGCGATTTAAAAACTCGCTATTGTATTGTATTCCTTATACCACTAAGAAGAGGTATCATGTGACACCCTCATTTATTGCGGAAAAGTAAACACGTAATTCTAGAATAAAACTGCATGGATATGTTTGTAATAGGTCATTTGGGTAAAAACCTGTAATTTTTAAAACCTGAACCTGTTATAAAGATATCCAAATTGGAAGGTGTCAAACATACAAGGTCTAACTAGAAGTTTCATAACCTAACCATCGCTAAAGTCGCGAATAGCAAATTATACAACCAAATGTAAAGAGGGAGACATATGTCCCTAAAATGTATGTGACATAAAAAGTGTTTAAGGGTCACCATAAAATAAAGCCAATCTAGGTCCCAAGGTTACTTTGCTCGCTAGCTCGTCCATGTACCCCATATATGCATCACCTACCTGTCATTCGCATTTTATACAAATACGAAAGCCACAGTCAGTGGGGAGTAACTCCGAGTTCTCCCAGCCACGAAATGTCATAATTAATATAACATGTAAACATAAGAATATGAATATGAATGACACATAGCCTTAGCATATAGATGCTAGACAATCGTGCTTATCATGTGAACAACAATATAACAACCCATAGTCCTAGCATGTGAATACTAGACCGACTCATACTACACTATCATGTGAATCACATAACATCCAGGAATCAAAACTCTATCAACCATAGCCGGCTTGCATCTCACCTTCTATGATTCATAAAATCATCAAACAAGATAGGGCAATATATCAAAGACAGGCATAAGTTCTTAGTACGGTCAATAGTCACTCTGTAACTCGAGTCTATACCACGAGGTAGGGAAGGTAATCGAACCGGTATCTTGGCTCAGAGGTTCTATCAAAACATGGCCAAGACACAACACAACCCTAGCCTAAAATCTGCGCAGACCTAGACATGCGGATACACACCACCGCACCCAAGACCCACAATTTTTCTAAAACAAAGTGAGTACCCTAAGGAGTCCACCAAAGTGTTGGCTAGTACTTAAGCTGACCACTTACTCTCAAAATAAGTAACGAGGTCATGCCCCAACTTGGATATAAACCCACCAAGTCAGGAACACAAAGGCTATTAAGCAGTGAACATATACTCGTCAAAGACTATAAAGACCTATCTATGATGAAGGCCGAAATACTCACCTAGGACCTAGTCCCAGCTAGTCCCAGCTTGAATACTTTAGCCCACACCACACAAGACAAGTAGGATACCCAATTAACCATAAAAGGGCAAAGAGTCCAACTCACCCACATAAATGCTAACATTCTATCATGTGAAAGGCTATATAAATGTCTATTCAGCAGACAATCCAACAATATCCAAATTCCAGCTAACCGTTAATCTCATAATTCATGAGAACAAGCTAAAATGGCAAAGAGGCAACAAGACTCAAGTATAAGGCAACCAATTCATCCAACAACCAACATGTGAAATGATAATTACAAATATCAAGGCATAACATAAAACATCCAATCTCACCTCAAAGACAAACCCTCGACCCGAGTCCCGCGACGGGTCATCGGTCAAATCGAGGCTGACTGGTTTAAACCTAGTTTGACCAAACTCGTTCGGTCAATCTGGCCCAGCTCAGAGTCTTGGCCTACTTTGGCCCAAATCACAAATTTTATCGCAATACTATTCTCATGCTATTTCCAATTTCTATCATGTGAAAAACGAAAGTAATACATTATCAATCACCTAAACACTTATCAAACAACAAACACAACATCAACTACTAATGTGACATTAATTCGTCGAGTAACTCGGAATAGTTACCTTAAGCTAGCAAAGAGACAAGCAATAAACTTGAGAAAGCTTCTAAAACCCAAAATTACTCTTCATCTTCAACCACATATGAGTCACCTTAAAATAATAAACTTGAGAGATGGGTAAGATGGGTAGACTTAGGACCTTATGTTGTAGTCTCTTTGTGTTTGCTCTTTGTTAGGTACTAACCTGTTTGTTGATTGTCATTTAATAATTGTTGCGTTCTTGGATCAATGACCGTGAGCTTATCTATAGCTAATGGAGTTATTACCCTTAATATAAAAAAAAATTTGAACTAAAGGTTTTGAAAATATTTTAATGTTTTTCACTGGTTTTAACGTCAATTAGTGTTAAAACTTGTTATTGGAGACGTCTGATAATTAGTTTTATCAATTGTTGGTGTAAAAATGTATTTTTATGTCTTTGAATTGGAATATTGATGTTCTTAAGTGATCGCCAAGAGTATCTCCGTTCCATTGAAAGGACACTTATATTTTACGAAGATCAAGATTTAGTGCCTATTGCTGAGGATTGAAGGTTTGTTCAATCTTTGAAGAATGCTTCTACTTCCTTGAAGATGTTTCTCGTTCTTTTTGTATCTCGCCTTATTCTTAATCTTTTGGTGCTTATCCTCCTTCTAAACTCCCTTCTGTTTTACTTTAAAAGCTACGCTTGTACTCCTAACTTGTCAAATCCCCAAACATAAACAACAAAGCCAAGTTCTATAACTTTTAATTACATAGGCAACTCATTCCTAACACAAATAATCCACCAATCAATTATACTCACTTTATCAAGGAACTAGGTATAAGAATCACTAAGTATGTCTCATCACCTTACCTAAGTCTTTCCATCATCAAATCCTCTCAAAACCAGGAAAGGGTCAAACACAAACAATCTCCTTAAAAGTCGAATTTCCAACCAAGGTCAACATTCCTCACAAGAAAGAGTACTATCAAATGGCGTTAAGGGAAGATAAGCAAGGAACAAAAAGTTATTAAATAAATAAAACTATTTACATGAACCCATAAAAAGTCAACTAAACAAACTCGAGCTAACTTTTAAAAGAACTTATTAACGATTATTAAATTTAACGTAACGAATTATAATGAAATTAATTAATTAGCTAAGAAAATAAATATATAAATCGTTAACCAACGTAATTAAATATAAAGTAGCAATTAAAAGAATTTTATCCAACTTATTAAAATACGGGGTGTTACATATCATTATTGTCCTCATAATGAGAGGATTAGGGCCATGAGTTGTACTTTTAGGCTACTAAATATGTTGATTGCAACCTTATTTATAATAATGCAGAAGAATTACTGTGGAAGAATTACGATATTAGCATCTTCTAGGAGGCTAATTTTCTTTTGTTTCAGTAATCGATATGTGACAAATGAAAATTAAGGGGCTGAAGGCCGAAAACACAATTAACAATAAACAAAATTGCACTTGAATTGCTGGAAGCGCCGATGAAGGAGCTTCCTCTAAAAATTAACGTATGCCACTTATAAACAACGAGCAAACGGTATTCTTTAGTAAAAGGCGAAAGAATAGTTCGCTTTGTGCTCAATGCATGGCTGCGTGGATTTTCTTACAGTTGAAGAATACTAGTTTATACTTAGCTCTTACCATGATCTACGTTTCTTCGTCAATGTGGGATTAATATCCTATATTTATCTTACTCCCCTTGATCTATGTTTCTTTATCAATGAGGTATACACATTTTTGTCCTCTTTAATATCCCTTATTCGTTGTAAAAAGCTATTTCAAGCATAGTTAAGATATTGATCAATTAACACTACAAGGAAAAGGCTAGTTAGCGACCAACTCGCTTAGTCGCTAATGTTCATAAATTAGTCGCTAAAGCCAATTAGCGACCAAATTTCAGAGCTTCCATCTAACAAATGAAACACGTCTTCTTACGGCTTTCTTCTTCGCATTGATCATAGCCTTGTTGCAACTTCCTCTTCACCATCTCTGCCCTTTCAGCATAGGACAATTTGTATACCTCATTCAATCTCCTCTTTTCAATCAGTTCATCCCGTTTCTTCGACAACACAAAAGTTCCATTATTGTTAGATTTGTTACTCTTGATGCCGCCATACCCTTGATAATTTCTTCTTACGCCTCCATCTTTGACACAACTTGAGGTACGCTTTACGTTAGACATCAGTGGCTTTCTAACACCATTAGGTAATACCTTCTTGACCATAGTCTCACCACGACCACGTGGGTTAGGCGCATCACTTAACCCGATCACGCATATCTTTTGCCGGCTATCTTTAGCTTGATTGTACCTTTCTTGCATCTTTCGGGTTGAATTCTCCAATCGTTGAGCGTACGATAATTGCACCTTAGTATCTTCATTATCTTTGAGCTTCATTAATCTCTTAGTATTATTATTATTCATGTTTAGGTTGTCTTTTTCTTTCACTTTATCTATGACGATTTTGATGAAATTCTCGGATTTTAGTGTTGTTTATGTATAATTTGCAATTGTTTTTAAGTGAAAGATTATGTTTATATATATATATGTGCTTTGTTACTTGGGCGAGGAGTTCTCGTTACCGACAACAATAAGGAAGTCCTAAAGCAACTAGGTAAGTAAATCAGTAGAATTTTTTTTTGGAAATTATTAGGGTTGTGTAATTTGTTGGCGTGAATAAAACAATTATTTCACATTAATAAGTTTACACTTGGGACAAAGTCAATCAACGCGTACACTACTAGTGCTTGAATTTTGTTAGTTTTTACTTTTTAATAATCTAAATAAAAATATAATTTATTAAAAAAATAATGATGTTAACTCAATTAATTAACACCCAACTCAATAAAGTTATGACATGAAACTCACATGATGTGGTATTTACGTAATTTGATCTGAATCACTGAATTAAGCCAAGTCAATTTATTAATATAAAATTATATTACATAAGAGTAACTCTTTACCAAAGTTAGTTAAAATTATACTCTGTATTTATCAAGCTAAGTCAATGGCCTGGCGATGAATGAAAACGCCGTTGAGAATCACATGATTATACATCAAAAAACAAAACTAAAATAGCTTGTTAATGTAAAAGCCCATTTATAATACAACAACAACATCGAGCCTTAGTCCTTAAATGATTGGGGTCACCGACATGAATTATCCTTTAGAACTGTCTATGGATGGTCGCACACTAAAAAAGTGAAATTATAGAAAAGGAAAAGTGGAAAAACAGAAATGGGAAGTGAAAGGGATACACAAGTCAAGTTAAATTTAGGGGCTTTATAATTGAAGCCCGAATTTCTTTTACAAAAACTTAGAATTTAAATCGAGAATAAAGATTAAAACGGTTTTTGAAAATCCAAGTAAAGCTTAATCGTCGGACCGGGAAACTTTAAAAATACACTAAAAAGTATTATTATATAAGATTTTTTTGTTAAAAACGTGTAATAAATCCAATAATTAAAGAAATTATTATCGTATTAAAACAATTTCGAGTTTAGCATCTATCACAAGGTTAATTTTCTTTTGCCTTGTCAACGGATTATTTAACACATTTATATTATTACATAAAAAGTTGTACACCCTCTATTCCGGTTATTTATTTATTTATTTATTCAGTTCATTTATCATCAAATAATTGATTTTCTCCTCTTTCCACGATCTTTGTGCCAAAATTAAAGGTAAACAAATGACCAATACAGAAGGAGTACAAGAATTTGATAAATAATAATGTAAATTTATAAGAAGATTAATCAATGTTTTCCTCTAGTTCAATGAAGTTGTAAAAACAACTACTACTACAAGCATAATTAAGGTGAATGCCTGATATATAACAACTTAAGCACGCCTTTTTGCGACTATCTTCACTTTGTTCGTAGTCGAGAACTAGGGTTTTGATGTAGTAATTAACCACGAAAGAACAAGATTTTTCTTGTAGAGTTGTATAATTATTGCCAACTTGTGTATAAATTAAACTTGTACAAGGGTTAATCACATGTATTAGTGCTTCAATTTTATTACCACCGCGGATATAGAATTTGAATACCATCGACGATAATTTTGTAAATTCATTGATATTTTAATCTATTTTTTTGTCAAACAATTTAGCCAAAGGCAAAAATGGCAAAGAATATGCGATATCGCCCCTAAACATTGTCATTTTGCAAAAACATAAAATATTATGTACCATGTGCAAATGACAAACATCACCGGTACCACGTGAATTTCCAGTTTAATACTGTATTTATTATTATTGGATTATTTTAGTTACGGTGGCACCAAGAGTCAAGATAGTGTGTTACCGGGTCACGCCCTAGCATTGTCCATATAAAAAGTACCTCCTCTGTCCCGCTCATTTGGTATCTGATTCTATTTTTTGGTGTCTCGGTCAATTATTATCCTTTCTATTTTAGAAAAACATTTGACGAACAATTTGATCATTTACACTCAATTTGGTTCACATGTCATTTAGTAATTGACCTCTAGGTTGCACGGACACTCCTCCTAATTGGTGTTCCCGTGTCGGACACCCGTGTCAGACACGACACTCGTCGGTCACACGTCAAAACGTGTCGGGCACCTGTAAAGTAGTGTCTAACTTTCATCTTTTATTTGGGCACGTGTCCGACGTGTGTCCATGGTATTTTAAGCCGTGTCCATGGTATTTGGACACACCTTCAAACGGAAAGTTGAATTTAAGGTAAATGACGTGAATTGTTATATGCTTGAATTTGGTGAGCAAATGATGCTCTTTAGACAAGTAATGAGATGTTGAAATAGATTGATTATAAGTTGGTTTTTGGTTTTAAAAATGAGAATAAGTTATATTTAACATCAAATTATACCTTCATTTATTTAAATTTAATATCAAATACTTTTTCAAAAGTAAAATCACACATATATAACTACAAAATATATATTTTATTAAATTTAAATAACGTGTCCCGTGTCCTAAATTTCATGGGATGCCGTGTCACGTGTCCGTGTCGTGTCTGTGTCCGTGTCCATGTCGGTGCTACCTAGATTGACCCTCTCCATTTTTCTTGGTCTTTGTGTCAAAACCAAAGAATAACAAGTGACCGAGATGGAGGGAATATTCACTAACAAATTCCCGCTTTTTCATCCAAAAGATAATATCGACAGGGCAAGAAACTGAAATAGGAGAGGGTCAATTACTAAATGAAAAGTGGGTCAAATTGAGTGTAAATAATCAAATTGTTCATCAAGTTTAATTCTTAAAATAGAAAGGACGACGATTGACTGAGACACTCCAAAATAAAATAGGACAATAAATGACCGGGACAGAGGAAGTACCTTATAATGATTAATGATGTATACTCTTTGGTATATTTGCAAGAGTAAATTAATAATTACTCCTCTAAAAAAAACCATTTTATACTCTTTTTATTAAATTACTTACCTCAAATGAAAAGAGGTAAAAAATTGCACACTTTTTTATATTCTGGTGACATATTCCGTCAAAATTCAAATTATTAGTTTAAAAACCTAATTTTATGACGATACTACCCTTATTACTCTATTATATACTTAGTCTTCTCTCTCCCTTATACATCTATTCAATTCATTTATTCATTTCAACTTTCCTCTCTTCTTATATTTTTCCCCACTTAAGGTAAGATTGTTCATCTTATTTTCAGTAATTAGGGTTTACAACCGAAAAATTAGAGTTTCCTAATCCAGAAATAAAGGTTATAATGCCAAAAATTAGGGTTGTGTTTAAAACCCAGAAATTAGGGTTAAAACTCCAAGGTTTAAAAATCTGGAAATAAGGGTTTAAAACCCAAAAATTAGGGCTAAGAACTAAGAAATAAGGGTTACACAAAATTAAAATGATTGGAATACTACATTTAAGTCAATTGATTCGCAACTAGTTTAGATCACGCGCAATGAATGCGCGGGTATTTATAGAGTTTTTATTTTTATATTACTTAATCATGCTAACTTAAAAACTTATTAATTTTTCATACTTCACGTCATTATAATTTGATATGAGAAAAAAAAAACTTAACAGTAAAATTATTCAAGAATACTAAGTAAAACTAAACTGTAATTTAATAGTGGTATCTCATTAACGTAATTGTCATGAAAGTAATCAAAAACTATTTTTTTATACCACAAAAGTACAAAACTAATGATTCCAGTTTCTCTCAATTTTTTTTGCCATGAAAGTAATCAAAACGATTTATAATTTTGCGTAGTATGACTGTATGAGTCATGTCATTCTCAAATAATAGTATCAATAAAGATTTAATATTATTTATATTTTAATTAAAATATTATAGTTTAGTGTTTAGTGAAAATTATATAATTTGATGAAAAGATTAATTTTAATGAAAAGAATTATATAATGAAAAACATTATAACTATTAATTTTTTTTATTTAGTGAATACAATTAAATTATAAATAACTTCCTTATTTAAAAAGATGATTTTTAAAGGAAAAATTAGTGAGTTCACCTATTCTTTTAATAGATAGGGGATTTATATTAAATTTCAACATATTTATAAACACCTGGCTAATAAAACACAGAGAGGCCAAAGTCGATACATTGAAGGGGAGAATCCTCGCCAATTCAATGCTCTTAAACAAAAAAATTTCAAGCTTGAGATCTCTATGAATAACCCCCAACGAATGACAAGTTTCAACAACCCAACAAAAGTGCTCATCGTCAACTTTAATGCCTCGCGCTCATTATACTGCCCTTTAGCCACAATCCGATCAAACAACTCCCCACCTTGACACAACTCCATAATTTACGTATATTAGGGCAATTTTTTGGGATTAAATGTTAAAAATCGATAGAATGACAAGTGAAATGGAGGATGTCTAAATATTGACCCAATGGTAATTTCGTCAGATTTTAAGAATTTTCGCCCGTAAATGAAAATGGGTGCAATTTTTGACCTGACAACATTTGAGGGGAGTAATTTAATAAAAAGTTTATAAAATGAAGCTTTTTTAGAAACTTGATACCTAATATAAAAGGGAGTAATTATTAATATACTACAAGATTATTGTATGGTACAACCACTCAAACAATGACGCATTTCAAGGTAAAAAAAATGACAATTTAATGTGACAAAATGACTAGTTTTACTTTTTTTTAAAACCACTTTTTAACGTAAAATGATCATTGTTCAGCATAAAACTCCTCTACACTATATGATTGACAAATGATTGTTGGTTATGACTTCAACACTTTGTATACAACATAGCAAGTGTTCAAATTAAATAGGGTTGGGTGGTGACTGTGATAAAGCATGGCTGCATGGGTCATCTGTTATACTATTTACTACATTAAATCAAAAGTTGCAATTTGTGATCAAATAATGAATCGTCAAGTAACGAGAGCTATCCAAAAACCTTATCGACCTAACTTCCGTTTACTCGAAATACGTGACATTTTTCTATCGATTTCACCATGCATGCATTTTATTCGCCTATAAAAACCCTCCTTACGTTCCTAATTCTTCATTCATTTCCTTCATCATATTTCTTCTTCTTCATTGTTCCATTCACGGAGTTTGAAGATGAAGAGTTCTAGGATCACCAATCTTCTTTGCTTCTTTACCATCTTATTCTCTCTTCTCTTTGCCTTCGTCACGCCTACATTATTATTTCAGGTAATACACTCTTCAACTTCTGTTAGTATTTGCAATGGTGAGCTGAGGTTCGAAGCTAGAGGAATGAACTAGCTACAACTTCCTCTGTCCCAATCATTTATTTTCCTTTTTATTTGTTGTGAGTAGTATATTTTAATCAAAACTAAACAAGATGGGACAGTTTACTAGAAAAAAATCAAAAAAATCTCTTTATTATTCATAAATTATTCTCATTTGAAATTCAATATGTTGGGTTAACTAGATTAATTTATTTTTGTTGGTTGAGGAAATAGTTACATTAATTCTGCATTGTAATGTGTAGGGATTCAATTGGGAGTCATACCATACGCAAGGAGGACTTTACAATTCTTTGGTAAACTCGGTTGATGATTTGGCCAGAGCTGGAGTCACCCATGTCTGGCTTCCTCCCCCTTCTCATTCTGTTTCTCCTCAAGGTATATATTTTTAGTCTTCCAAATTACCGACTCAATCATTTGTTTACCTTCTCGGACAACTTTGATTTTATGTTACAGAATTGCACTCGAGAGTCGAGACGTTTGTTTAAACTAAACTAACTCACATTTGTCTTGAATTTCAGGATATTTGCCTGGTAGATTATATGATCTTGACGCCTCAAGGTATGGACGTGAGACCGAGTTGAAGAGCTTGATCAACTCCTTACATCAAAAAGGGATCAAATCGGTAGGCGATATCGTAATAAATCATAGATGTCTTTGACAAGCAAGATGGAAGGGGAATCTATTGCATCTTTGAAGGAGGCACGCCCGATGATCGTCTAGATTGGGGTCCATGGGCCATATGTAGGGACGACACTCAATACTCAGATGGTAGCGGGAATTTAGACACTGGAGCCGGGTATGGAGCGGCTCCAGATATCGATCACCTTAACCCAAGAGTCCAAAAAGAGCTAGTCGATTGGATGAATTGGTTGAAGACCGAAATTGGATTTGATGGAGGGTGGAGATTTGATTTTGTCAAGGGATATGCACCAAGCATTACCAAACTTTACATGCAACAAACTTCACCTAATTTTGCCGTTGGGGAACTATGGGACTCGGCTATACACTATGACCCGGATGGTAAGCCTGATTACAACCAAGACGGGCCAAGGAACGAGTTAGCAGGTTGGGTTCAGGCTGCGGGTGGGGGTGTTATTAATGCCTTTGATTTCACTACTAAGGGCATTCTTCAAGCAGCCGTTGAAGGAGAATTGTGGAGATTAAAAGACTCAAATGGTAGGCCTAGTGGACTTATTGGAATAATGCCTAGAAATGCAGTAACTTTTATTGATAACCATGATACCGGATCCACTCAAAGGCTATGGGCATTTCCGTCCGACAAAGTTATGCAAGGCTACGCATATATTCTCACGCACCCTGGAACCCCATCTATCGTAAGTCACTTAACATATTTGTTATATACGCACTTCCTATTTTGCATCATCACATACAATTACCAATAAATTTAAGATATCTAATTAGAAGAAATTGTTTCCTTCTGGCAGTTCTATGATCATTTCTTCGAGTGGGGTTTGAAGGAAGAAATTATACGATTGAGTTCAGTAAGGACGAGAAATGGTATAACGGAAGCAAGTAATGTCAATATAATGGCAGCGAACGCTGATCTCTACGTTGCAACGATCGATGGAAAGATTATAATCAAGCTCGGAACCAGAAATGACCTCGGCAATCTCATTCCATCAAACTTCAAAGTTGCTACCTATGGAGCTAATTATTGCGTGTGGGAGAAGCAAGGTTAAAATCACGGGAATGAGAAAGGCGTAGGAAGTCCTATTGTTAGAACAATTGCTCCTTAAAATTATTAGTTACGAGTATAATATAATACTCAATAATAAAACTAAAATGGCGATTTAAAAACTCGCTATTGTATTGTATTCCTTATACCACTAAGAAGAGGTATCATGTGACACCCTCATTTATTGCGGAAAAGTAAACACGTAATTCTAGAATAAAACTGCATGGATATGTTTGTAATAGGTTCATTTGGGTAAAAACCTGTAATTTTTAAAACCTGAACCTGTTATAAAGATATCCAAATTGGAAGGTGTCAAACATACAAGGTCTAACTAGAAGTTTCATAACCTAACCATCGCTAAAGTCGCGAATAGCAAATTATACAACCAAATGTAAAGAGGGAGACATATGTCCCTAAAATGTATGTGACATAAAAAGTGTTTAAGGGTCACCATAAAATAAAGCCAATCTAGGTCCCAAGGTTACTTTGCTCGCTAGCTCGTCCATGTACCCCATATATGCATCACCTACCTGTCATTCGCATTTTATACAAATACGAAAGCCACAGTCAGTGGGAAGTAACTCCGAGTTCTCCCAGCCACGAAATGTCATAATTAATATAACATGTAAACATAAGAATATGAATATGAATGACACATAGCTTTAGCATATAGATGCTAGACAATCGTGCTTATCATGTGAACAACAATATAACAACCCATAGTCCTAGCATGTGAATACTAGACCGACTCATACTACACTATCATGTGAATCACATAACATCCAGGAATCCAAACTCTATCAACCATAGCCGGCTTGCATCTCACCTTCTATGATTCATAAAATCATCAAACAAGAAAGGGCAATATATCAAAGACAGGCATAAGTTCTTAGTACGGTCAATAGTCACTCTGTAACTCGAGTCTATACCACGAGGTAGGGAAGGTAATCGAACCGGTATCTTGGCTCAGAGGTTCTATCAAAACATGGCCAAGACACAACACAACCCTAGCCTAAAATCTGCGCAGACCTAGACATGCGGATACACACCACCGCACCCAAGACCCACAATTTTTCTAAAACAAAGTGAGTACCCTAAGAAGTCCACCAAAGTGTTGGCTAGTACTTAAGCTGACCACTTACTCTCAAAATAAGTAACGAGGTCATGCCCCAACTTGGATATAAACCCACCAAGTCAGGAACACAAAGGCTATTAAGCAGTGAACATATACTCGTCAAAGACTATAAAGACCTATCTATGATGAAGGCCGAAATACTCACCTAGGACCTAGTCCCAGCTAGTCCCAGCTTGAATACTTTAGCCCACACCACACAAGACAAGTAGGATACCCAATTAACCATAAAAGGGCAAAGAGTCCAACTTACCCACATAAATGCTAACATTCTATCATGTGAAAGGCTATATAAATGTCTATTCAGCAGACAATCCAACAATATCCAAATTCCAGCTAACCGTTAATCTCATAATTCATGAGAACAAGCTAAAATGGCAAAGAGGCAACAAGACTCAAGTATAAGGCAACCAATTCATCCAACAACCAACATGTGAAATGATAATTACAAATATCAAGGCATAACATAAAACATCCAATCTCACCTCAAAGACAAACCCTCGACCCGAGTCCCGCGACGGGTCATCGGTCAAATCGAGGCTGACTGGTTTAAACCTAGTTTGACCAAACTCGTTCGGTCAATCTGGCCCAGCTCAGAGTCTTGGCCTACTTTGGCCCAAATCACAAATTTTATCGCAATACTATTCTCATGCTATTTCCGATTTCTATCATGTGAAAAACGAAAGTAATACATTATCAATCACCTAAACACTTATCAAACAACAAACACAACATCAACTACTAATGTGACATTAATTCGTCGAGTAACTCGGAATAGTTACCTTAAGCTAGCAAAGAGACAAGCAATAAACTTGAGAAAGCTTCTAAAACCCAAAATTACTCTTCATCTTCAACCACATATGAGTCACCTTAAAATAATAAACTTGAGAGATGGGTAAGATGGGTAGACTTAGGACCTTATGTTGTAGTCTCTTTGTGTTTGCTCTTTGTTAGGTACTAACCTGTTTGTTGATTGTCATTTAATAATTGTTGCGTTCTTGGATCAATGACCGTGAGCTTATCTATAGCTAATAGAGTTATTACCCTTAATATAAAAAAAAATTGAACTAAAGGTTTTGAAAATATTTTAATGTTTTTCACTGGTTTTAACGTCAATTAGTGTTAAAACTTGTTATTGGAGACGTCTGATAATTAGTTTTATCAATTGTTGGTGTAAAAATGTATTTTTATGTCTTTGAATTGGAATATTGATGTTCTTAAGTGATCGCCAAGAGTATCTCCGTTCCATTGAAAGGACACTTATATTTTACGAAGATCAAGATTTAGTGCCTTGCTGAGGATTGAAGGTTTGTTCAATCTTTGAAGAATGCTTCTACTTCCTTGAAGATGTTTCTCGTTCTTTTTGTATCTCGCCTTATTCTTAATCTTTTGGTGCTTATCCTCCTTCTAAACTCCCTTCTGTTTTACTTTAAAAGCTACGCTTGTACTCCTAACTTGTCAAATCCCCAAACATAAACAACAAAGCCAAGTTCTATAACTTTTAATTACATAGGCAACTCATTCCTAACACAAATAATCCACCAATCAATTATACTCACTTTATCAAGGAACTAGGTATAAGAATCACTAAGTATGTCTCATCACCTTACCTAAGTCTTTCCATCATCAAATCCTCTCAAAACCAGGAAAGGGTCAAACACAAACAATCTCCTCAAAAGTCGAATTTCCAACCAAGGTCAATATTCCTCACAAGAAAGAGTACTATCAAATGGCGTTAAGGGAAGATAAGCAAGGAACAAAAAGTTATTAAATAAATAAAACTATTTACATGAACCCATAAAAAGTCAACTAAACAAACTCGAGCTAACTTTTAAAAGAACTTATTAACGATTATTAAATTTAACGTAACGAATTATAATGAAATTAATTAATTAGCTAAGAAAATAAATATATAAATCGTTAACCAACGTAATTAAATATAAAGTAGCAATTAAAAGAATTTTATCCAACTTATTAAAATACGGGGTGTTACATATCATTATTGTCCTCATAATGAGAGGATTAGGGCCATGAGTTGTACTTTTAGGCTACTAAATATGTTGATTGCAACCTTATTTATAATAATGCAGAAGAATTACTGTGGAAGAATTACGATATTAGCATCTTCTAGGAGGCTAATTTTCTTTTGTTTCAGTAATCGATATGTGACAAATGAAAATTAAGGGGCTGAAGGCCGAAAACACAATTAACAATAAACAAAATTGCACTTGAATTGCTGGAAGCGCCGATGAAGGAGCTTCCTCTAAAAATTAACGTATGCCACTTATAAACAACGAGCACACGGTATTCTTTAGTAAAAGGCGAAAGAATAGTTCGCTTTGTGCTCAATGCATGGCTGCGTGGATTTTCTTACAGTTGAAGAATACTAGTTTATACTTAGCTCTTACCATGATCTACGTTTCTTCGTCAATGTGGGATTAATATCCTATATTTATCTTACTCCCCTTGATCTATGTTTCTTTATCAATGAGGTATACACATTTTTGTCCTCTTTAATATCCCTTATTCGTTGTAAAAAGCTATTTCAAGCATAGTTAAGATATTGATCAATTAACACTACAAGGAAAAGGCTAGTTAGCGACCAACTCAGTTAGTCGCTAATGTTCATAAATTAGTCGCTAAAGCCAATTAGCGACCAAATTTCAGAGCTTCCATCTAACAAATGAAACACGTCTTCTTACGGCTTTCTTCTTCGCATTGATCATAGCCTTGTTGCAACTTCCTCTTCACCATCTCTGCCCTTTCAGCATAGGACAATTTGTATACCTCATTCAATCTCCTCTTTTCAATCAGTTCATCCCGTTTCTTCGACAACACAAAAGTTCCATTATTGTTAGATTTGTTACTCTTGATGCCGCCATACCCTTGATAATTTCTTCTTACGCCTCCATCTTTGACACAACTTGAGGTACGCTTTACGTTAGACATCAGTGGCTTTCTAACACCATTAGGTAATACCTTCTTGACCATAGTCTCACCACGACCACGTGGGTTAGGCGCATCACTTAACCCGATCACGCATATCTTTTGCCGGCTATCTTTAGCTTGATTGTACCTTTCTTGCATCTTTCGGGTTGAATTCTCCAATCGTTGAGCGTACGATAATTGCACCTTAGTATCTTCATTATCTTTGAGCTTCATTAATCTCTTATTAGTAGTATTATTATTCATGTTTAGGTTGTCTTTTTCTTTCACTTTATCCATGACGATTTTGATGAAATTCTCGGATTTTTGTGTTGTTTATGTATAATTTGCAATTGTTTTTAAGTGAAAGATTATGTTTATATATATATGTGCTTTGTTACTTGGGCGAGGAGTTCTCGTTACCGACAACAATAAGGAAGTCCTAAAGCAACTAGGTAAGTAAATCAGTTGAATTTTTTTTTGGAAATTATTAGGGTTGTGTAATTTGTTGGCGTGAATAAAACAATTATTTCACATTAATAAGTTTACACTTGGGACAAAGTCAATCAGGCGTACACTACTAGTGCTTGAATTTTGTTAGTTTTTACTTTTTAATAATCTAAATAAAAATATAATTTATTAAAAAAATTAATGATGTTAACTCAATTAATTAACACCCAACTCAATAAAGTTATGACATGAAACTCACATGATGTGGTATTTACGTAATTTGATCTGTAATCAGCCTGAATTAAGCCAAGTCAATTTATTAATATAAAATTATATTACATAAGAGTAACTCTTTACCAAAGTTAGTTAAAATTATACTCTGTATTTATCAAGCTAAGTCAATGGCCTAGGCCAGTGAATGAAAACGCCGTTGAGAATCACATGATTATACATCAAAAAACAAAACTAAAATAGCTTGTTAATGTAAAAGCCCTGTTTATAATACAACAACAACATCAGAGCCTTAGTCCTTAAATGATTGGGGTCGGCTGACATGAATTATCCTTTAGAACTGTCTATGGATGGTCGCTCACTAAAAAAGTGAAATTATAGAAAAGGAAAAGTGGAAAAACAGAAATGGGAAGTGAAAGGGATACACAAGTCAAGTTAAATTTATGGGTTTTATAATTGAAGCCCGAATTTCTTTTACAAAAACTTAGAATTTAAATCGAGAATAGAGATTAAAACGGTTTTTGAAAATCTAAGTAAAGCTTAATCGTCGGACCGGGAAACTTTAAAAATACACTAAAAAGTATTATTATATAAGATTTTTTTTTTTGTTAAAAACGTGTAATAAATCCAATAATTAGAAAATTATTATCGTATTAAAACAATTTCGAGTTTAGCATCTATCACAAGGTTAATTTTCTTTTGCCTTGTCAACGGATTATTTAACACATTTACATTATTACATAAAAAGTTGTACACCCTCTATTCCGGTTATTTATTTATTTATTTATTCAGTTCATTTATCATCAAATAATTGATTTTCTCTTCTTTCCACGATCTTTGTGCCAAAATTAAAGGTAAACAAATGACCAATACAGAAGGAGTACAAGAATTTGATAAATAATAATGTAAATTTATAAGAAGATTAATCAATGTTTTCCTCTAGTTCAATGAAGTTGTAAAAACAACTACTACTACAAGCATAATTAAGGTGAATGCCTGATATATAACAACTTAAGCACGCCTTTTTGCGACTATCTTCACTTTGTTCGTAGTCGAGAACTAGGGTTTTGATGTAGTAATTAACCACGAAAGAACAAGATTTTTCATGTAGAGTTGTATAATTATTGCCAACTTGTGTATAAATTAAACTTGGACAAGGGTTAATCACATGTATTAGTGCTTCAATTTTATTACCACCGCGGATATAGAATTTGAGTACCATCGACGATAATTTTGTAAATTCATTGATATTTTAATCTATTTTTTTGTCAAACAATTTAGCCAAAGGCAAAAATGGCAAAGAATATGCGATATCGCCCCTAAACATTGTCATTTTGCAAAAACATAAAATATTATGTACCATGTGCAAATGACAAACATCACCGGTACCACGTGAATTTTCAGTTTAATACTGTATTTATTATTATTGGATTATTTTAGTTACGGTGGCACCAAGAGTCAAGATAGTGTGTTACTGGTCACGCCTAGCATTGTCCATATAAAAAGTAGCCCCTCTGTCCCGCTCATTTGGTATCTGATTCTATTTTTTGGTGTCTCGGTCAATTATTATCCTTTCTATTTTAGAAAAGCATTTGACGAACAATTTGATCATTTACACTCAATTTGGTTCACATGTCATTTAGTAATTGACCTCTAGGTTGCACGGACACTCCTCCTAATTGGTGTTCCCGTGTCGGACACCCGTGTCAGACACGACACTCGTCGGTCACACGTCAAAACGTGTCGGGCACCTGTAAAGTAGTGTCTAACTTTCATCTTTTATTTGGGCACGTGTCCGACGTGTGTCCATGGTATTTTAAGCCGTGTCCATGGTATTTGGACACACCTTCAAACGGCAAGTTGAATTTAAGGTAAATGACGTGAATTGTTATATGCTTGAATTTGGTGAGCAAATGATGCTCTTTAGACAAGTAATGAGATGTTGAAATAGATTGATTATAAGTTGGTTTTTGGTTTTAAAAATGAGAATAAGTTATATATAACATCAAATTATACCTTCATTTATTTAAATTTAATATCAAATACTTTTTCAAAAGTAAAATCACACATATATAACTACAAAATATATATTTTATTAAATTTAAATAACGTGTCCCGTGTCCTAAATTTCATGGGATGCCGTGTCACGTGTCCATGTCGTGTCTGTGTCCGTGTCCATGTCGGTGCTACCTAGATTGACCATCTCCACTTTTCTTGGTCTTTGTGTCAAAACCAAAGAATAACAAGTGACCGAGATGGAGGGAGTATTCACTAACAAATTCCCGCTTTTTCATCCAAAAGATAATATCGACAGGGCAAGAAACTGAAATAGGAGAGGGTCAATTACTAAATGAAAAGTGAGTCAAATTGAGTGTAAATAATCAAATTGTTCATCAAGTTTAATTCTTAAAATAGAAAGGACGACGATTGACTGAGACACTCCAAAATAAAATAGGACAATAAATGACCGGGACAGAGGAAGTACCTCATAATGATTAATGATGTATACTCTTTGGTATATTTGCAAGAGTAAATTAATAATTACTCCTCTAAAAAAACCATTTTGTACTCTTTTTATTAAATTACTTACCTCAAATGAAAAGAGGTAAAAAATTGCACACTTTTTTATATTCTGCTGACATATTCCGTCAAAATTCAAATTATTAGTTTAAAAACCTAATTTTATGACGATACTACCCTTATTACTCTATTATATACTTAGTCTTCTCTCTCCCTTATACATCTATTCAATTCATTTATTCATTTCAACTTTCCTCTCTTCTTATATTTTTCCCCGCTTAAGGTAAGATTGTTCATCTTATTTTCAGTAATTAGGGTTTACAACCGAAAAATTAGAGTTTCCTAATCCAGAAATAAAGGTTATAATGCCAAAAATTAGGGTTGTGTTTAAAACCCAGAAATTAGGGTTAAAACTCCAAGGTTTAAAAATCTGGAAATAAGGGTTTAAAACCCAAAAATTAAGGCTAAGTACTAAGAAATAAGGGTTACACAAAATTAAAATGATTGGAATACTACATTTAAGTCAATTGATTCGCAACTAGTTTAGATCACGCGCAATGAATGCGCGTGTATTTATAGAGTTTTTATTTTTATATTACTTAATCATACTAACTTAAAAACTTATTAATTTTTCATATTTCACGTCATTATAATTTGATATGAGAAAAAAAAACTTAACAGTAAAATTATTCAAGAATACTAAGTAAAACTAAACTGTAATTTAATAGTGGTATCTCACTAACGTAATTGTCATGAAAGTAATCAAAAACTATTTTTTATACCACAAAAGTACAAAACTAATGATTCCAGTTTCTCTCAATTTTTTTTGCCATGAAAGTAATCAAAACGATTTATAATTTTGCGTAGTATGACTGTATGAGTTATGTCATTCTCAAATAATAGTATCAATAAAGATTTAATATTATTTATATTTTAATTAAAATATTATAGTTTAGTGTTTAGTGAAAATTATATAATTTGATGAAAAGATTAATTTTAATGAAAAGAATTATATAATGAAAAACATTATAACTATTAATTTTTTTATTTAGTGAATACAATTAAATTATAAATAACTTCCTTATTTAAAAAGATGATTTTTAAAGGGAAAATTAGTGAGTTCACCTATTCTTTTAATAGATAGGGGATTTATATTAAACTTCAACATATTTATAAACACCTGGCTAATAAAACACAGAGAGGCCAAAGTCGATACATTGAAGGGGAGAATCCCCGCCAATTCAATGCTCTTAAACAAAAAAATTTCAAGCTTGAGATCTCTATGAATAACCCCCAACGAATGACAAGTTTCAACAACCCAACAAAAGTGCTCATCGTCAACTTTGTTGCCTCACGCTCATTATACTGCCCTTTAGCCACAATCCGATCAAACAACTCCCCACCTTGACACAACTCCATAATTTAAGTATATTAGGGCAATTTTTTGGGATTAAATGTTAAAAATCGATAGAATGACAAGTGAAATGGAGGATGTCTAAATATTGACCCAATGGTAATTTCACGATTTTAAGAATTTTACTTTGTAAATGAAAATGGGTGCAATTTTTGACCTGACAACATTTGAGGGGAGTAATTTAATAAAAAGTTTATAAAATGAAGCTTTTTTAGAAACTTGATACCTAATATAAAAGGGAGTAATTATTAATATACTACAAGATTATTGTATGGTACAACCACTCAAACAATGACGCATTTCAAGGTAAAAAAAATGACAATTTAATGTGACAAAATGACTAGTTTTACTTTTTTTTAAAACCACTTTTTAACGTAAAATGATCATTGTTCACCATAAAACTCCTCTACACTATATGATTGACAAATGATTGTTGGTTATGACGTCAACACTTTGTATACAACATAGCAAGTGTTCAAATTAAATAGGGTTGGGTGGTGATGTGATAAAGCATGGCCGTATGGGTCATCTGTTATACTATTTACTCCATTAAATCAAAAGTTGCAATTTGTGATCAAATAATGAATCGTCAAGTAACGAGAGCTATTCAAAAACCTTATCGACCTAACTTCCGTTTACTCGAAATACGTGACATTTTTCTATCGATTTCACCATGCATGCATTTTATTCGCCTATAAAAACCCTCCTTACGTTCCTAATTCTTCATTCATTTCCTTCATCATATTTCTTCTTCTTCTTCATTGTTCCATTCACGGAGTTTGAAGATGAAGAGTTCTAGGATCACCAATCTTCTTGGCTTCTTTACCATCTTATTCTCTCTTCTCTTTGCCTTCGTCACGCCTACATTGTTATTTCGGGTAATACACTCTTCAACTTCATTAGTATTTCCATTGGTGAGCCGAGGTTCGAAGATAGAGGAATGAACTAGCTACAACTCCCCCTGTCCCAATTATTTATTTACCTTTTTATTTGTTGTGAGTAGTATATTTTAATCAAAGCTAAACAAGATGGGACAGTTTACTAGAAAAAAATCAAAAAAATCTCTTTATTATTCATAAATTATTCTCATTTGAAATTCAATATGTTGGGTTAACTAGATTAATTTATTTTTGTTGGTTGAGGAAATAGTTACATTAATTCTGCATTGTAATGTGTAGGGATTCAATTGGGAGTCATACCATACGCAAGGAGGACTTTACAATTCTTTGGTAAACTCGGTTGATGATTTGGCCAGAGCTGGAGTCACCCATGTCTGGCTTCCTCCCCCTTCTCATTCTGTTTCTCCTCAAGGTATATATTTTTAGTCTTCCAAATTACCGACTCAATCATTTGTTTACCTTCTCGGACAACTTTGATTTTATGTTACTGAGTGCACTCGAGAGTCGAGACGTTTGTTTAAACTAAACTAACTCACATTTGTCTTGAATTTCAGGATATTTGCCTGGTAGATTATATGATCTTGACGCCTCAAGGTATGGACGTGAGACCGAGTTGAAGAGCTTGATCAACTCCTTACATCAAAAAGGGATCAAATCGGTAGGCGATATCGTAATAAATCATAGATGTCTTTGACAAACAAGATGGAAGGGGAATCTATTGCATCTTTGAAGGAGGCACGCCCGATGATCGTCTAGATTGGGGTCCATGGGCCATATGTAGGGACGACACTCAATACTCAGATGGTAGCGGGAATTTAGACACTGGAGCCGGGTATGGAGCGGCTCCAGATATCGATCACCTTAACCCAAGAGTCCAAAAAGAGCTAATCGATTGGATGAATTGGTTGAAGACCGAAATTGGATTTGATGGTGGATGGAGATTTGATTTTGTCAAGGGATATGCACCTAGCATTACCAAACTTTACATGCAACAAACTTCACCTAATTTTGCCGTTGGGGAACTATGGGACTCGGCTATACACTATGACCCGGATGGTAAGCCTGATTACAACCAAGACGGGCCAAGGAACGAGTTAGCAGGTTGGGTTCAGGCTGCGGGTGGGGGTGTTATTAATGCCTTTGATTTCACTACTAAGGGCATTCTTCAAGCAGCCGTTGAAGGAGAATTGTGGAGATTAAAAGACTCAAATGGTAGGCCTAGTGGACTTATTGGAATAATGCCTAGAAATGCAGTAACTTTTATTGATAACCATGATACCGGATCCACTCAAAGGCTATGGGCATTTCCGTCCGACAAAGTTATGCAAGGCTACGCATATATTCTCACGCACCCTGGAACCCCATCTATCGTAAGTCACTTAACATATTTGTTATATACGCACTTCCTATTTTGCATCATCACATACAATTACCAATAAATTTAAGATATCTAATTAGAAGAAATTGTTTCCTTAAGCGATTCTATGATCATTTCTTGAGTGGGGTTTGAAGGAAGAAATTATACGATTGAGTTCGATGGGGACGAGAAATGGTATAACGGAAGCAAGTAATGTCAATATAATGGCGTGAACGCCGATCTCTACGTTGCAATGATCGATGGAAAGATTATAATCAAGCTCGGAACCGAAATGACCTCGCAATCTCATTCCATCAAACTTCAAAGTTGCTACCTATGGAGCTAATTATTGCGTGTGGGAGAAGCAAGGTTAAAATCACGGGAATGAGAAAGGCGTAGGAAGTCCTATTGTTAGAACAATTGCTCCTTAAAATTATTAGTTACGAGTATAATATAATACTCAATAATAAAACTAAAATGGCGATTTAAAAACTCGCTATTGTATTGTATTCCTTATACCACTAAGAAGAGGTATCATTATTGTCCTCATAATGAGAGGATTAGGGCCATGAGTTGTACTTTTAGGCTACTAAATATGTTGATTGCAACCTTATTTATAATAATGCAGAAGAATTATGATATTAGCATCTTCTAGGAGGCTAATTTTCTTTTGTTTCATGTCGATATGTGACAAATGAAAATTAAGGGGCTGAAGGCCGAAAACACAATTAACAAATAAACAAAATTGCACTTGAATTGCTGGAAGCGCCGATGAAGGAGCTTCTTCTAAAAATTAACGTATGCCACTTATAAACAACGAGCACACGGTATTCTTTAGTAAAAGGCGAAAGAATAGTTCGCTTTGTGCTCAATGCATGGCTGCGTGGATTTTCTTACAGTTGAAGAATACTAGTTTATACTTAGCTCTTACCATGATCTACGTTTCTTCGTCAATGTGGGATTAATATCCTATATTTATCTTACTCCCCTTGATCTATGTTTCTTTATGAATGAGGTATACACATTTTTGTCCTCTTTAATATCCCTTATTCGTTGTAAAAAACTATTTCAAGCATAGTTAAGATATTGATCAATTAACACTACAAGGAAAAGGCTAGTTAGCGACCAACTCAGTTAGTCGCTAATGTTTCATAAATTAGTCGCTAAAGCCAATTAGCGACCAAATTTCAGAGCTTCCATCTAACAAATGAAACACGTCTTCTTACGGCTTTCTTCTTCGCATTGATCATAGCCTTGTTGCAACTTCCTCTTCACCATCTCTGCCCTTTCAGCATAGGACAATTTGTATACCTCATTCAATCTCCTCTTTTCATTCAGTTCATCCCGTTTCTTCGACAACACAAAAGTTCCATTATTGTTAGATTTGTTACTCTTGATGCCGCCATACCCTTGATAATTTCTTCTTACGCCTCCATCTTTGACACAACTTGAGGTACGCTTTACGTTAGACATCAGTGGCTTTCTAACACCATTAGGTAATACCTTCTTGACCATAGTCTCACCACGACCACGTGGGTTAGGCGCATCACTTAACCCGATCACGCATATTTTTTGCCGGCTATCTTTAGCTTGATTGTACCTTTCTTGCATCTTTCGGGTTGAATTCTCCAATCGTTGAGCGTACGATAATTGCACCTTAGTATCTTCATTATCTTTGAGCTTCATTAATCTCTTAGTAGTATTATTATTCATGTTTAGGTTGTCTTTTTCTTTCACTTTATCCATGACGATTTTGATGAAATTCTCGGATTTTAGTGTTGTTTATGTATAATTTGCAATTGTTTTTAAGTGAAAGATTATGTTTATATATATATATGTGCTTTGTTACTTGGGCGAGGAGTTCTCGTTACCGACAACAATAAGGAAGTCCTAAAGCAACTAGGTAAGTAAATCAGTAGAATTTTTTTTTGGAAATTATTAGGGTTGTGTAATTTGTTGGCGTGAATAAAACAATTATTTCACATTAATAAGTTTACACTCGGGACTAAGTCAATCACGCGTACACTACTAGTGCTTGAATTTTGTTAGTTTTTACTTTTTAATAATCTAAATAAAAATATAATTTATTAAAAAAATTAATGATGTTAACTCAATTAATTAACACCCAACTCAATAAAGTTATGACATGAAACTCACATGATGTGGTATTTACGTAATTTGATCTGTAATCAGCCTGAATTAAGCCAAGTCAATTTATTAATATAAAATTATATTACGTAAGAGTAACTCGTTACCAAAGTTAGTTAAAATTATACTCTGTATTTATCAAGCTAAGTCAATGGTCTGGGCCAGTGAATGAAAACGCCGTTGAGAATCACATAATTATACATCAAAAAACAAAATTAAAATAGCTTGTTAATGTAAAAGCCCTGTTTATAATACAACAACAACATCAGAGCCTTAGTCCTTAAATGATTGGGGTCGGCTGACATGAGTTATCCTTTAGAACTGTCTATGGATGGTCGCACACTAAAAAAGTGAAATTATAGAAAAGGAAAAGTGGAAAAACATAAATGGGAAGTGAAAGGGATACACAAGTCAAGTTAAATTTATGGGTTTTATAATTGAAGCCCGAATTTCTTTTACAAAAACTTAGAATTTAAATCGAGAATAAAGATTAAAACGGTTTTTGAAAATCCAAGTAAAGCTTAATCGTCGGACCGGGAAACTTTAAAAATACACTAAAAAGTATTATTATATAAGATTTTTTTTTTTGTTAAAAACGTGTAATAAATCCAATAATTCTGAGAAATTATTATCGTATTAAAACAATTTCGAGTTTAGCATCTATCACAAGGTTAATTTTCTTTTGCCTTGTCAACGGATTATTTAACACATTTACATTATTACATAAAAAGTTGTACACCCTCTATTCCGGTTATTTATTTATTTATTTATTTATTTATTCAGTCCATTTATCATCAAATAATTGATTTTCTCCTCTTTTCACGATCTTTCTGCCAAAATTAAAGGTAAACAAATGACCAATACAGAAGGAGTACAAGAATTTGATAAATAATAATGTAAATTTAAAAGAAGGTTAATCAATGTTTTCCTCTAGTTCAATGAAGTTGTAAAAACAACTACTACTACAAGCATAATTAAGGTGAATGCCTGATATATAACAACTTAAGCACGCCTTTTTGCGACTATCTTCACTTTGTTCGTAGTCGAGAACTAGGGTTTTGATGTAGTAATTAACCACGAAAGAACATGATTTTTCTTGTAGAGTTGTATAATTATTGCCAACTTGTGTATAAATTAAACTTGGACAAGGGTTAATCACATGTATTAGTGCTTCAATTTTATTACCACCGCGGATATAGAATTTGAGTACCATCGACGATAATTTTGTAAATTCATTGATATTTTAATCTATTTTTTTGTCAAACAATTTAGCCAAAGACAAAAATGGCAAATAATATGCGATATCGCCCCTAAACATTGTCATTTTGCAAAAACATAAAATATTATGTACCATGTACAAATGACAAACATCACCGGTACCACGTGAATTTTCAGTTTAATCTTTGTATTTATTATTATTGGATTATTTTAGTTACGGTGGCACCAAGAGTCAAGATAGTGTGTTACCGGGTGACGCCCTAGCATTGTCCATATAAAAAGTACCCCCTCTGTCCCGCTCATTTGGTATCCGATTCTATTTTTTGGTGTCTCGGTCAATTATTATCCTTTCTATTTTAGAAAAGCATTTGACGTACAATTTGATCATTTACACTCAATTTGGTTCACATGTCATTTAGTAATTGACCCCTAGGTTGCACAAACACTCCTCCTAATCGGTGTTCCCGTGTCGGAACCAGTGTCAGACACGACACTCGTCGGACACACGTCAAAACGTGTCGTATCGGACACACAGTAAAGCCGTGTCTAACTTTCATCTTTTATTTGGGCACGTGTCCGACGCGTGTCCATGGTATTTTGAGCCGTGTCCATGGTATTTGGATACACCTTCAAACGGAAAGTTGAATTTAAGGTAAATGACGTGAATTGTTATATGGTTGAATTTGGTGAGCAAATGATGTTCTTTAGACAAATAATGAGATGCCGAAATAGATTGATTATAAGTTGGTTTTTGGTTTTAAAAATGAGAATAAGTTATATTTAACGTCAAATTATACCTTCATTTATTTAAATTTAATATCAAATACTTTTTCAAAAGTAAAATCACACATATATAACTACAAAATATATATTTTATTAAATTTAAATAACGTGTCCCTTGTCCTAAATTTCATGGGATGCCGTGTCACGTGTCCGTGTCGTGTCTGTGTCCGTGTCCATGTCGGTGCTACCTAGATTGACCCTCTCCACTTTTCTTGGTCTTTGTGTCAAAACCAAAGAATAACAAGTGACCGAGATGGAGGGAGTATTCACTAACAAATTCCCGCTTTTTCATCCAAAAAATAATACCGACAGGGCAAGAAACTGAAAGAGGAGAGGGTCAATTACTAAATGAAAAGTGGGTCAAATTGAGTGTAAATAATCGAATTGTTCATCAAGTTTAATTCTTAAAATAGAAAGGACGACGATTGACTGAGACACTACAAAATAAAATAGGACAATAAATGACCGGGACAGAGGAAGTACCTCATAATGATTAATTGTAACACCCCTCTTTTTCGGCTAATTAAAAACTTATATTTATATACAATACTGAGACAAACTAGAGGGGTATTATAATCAATATACAAAGTCTCTTTTTACAAATCCTTTTAAAAATGAAAGAATACAAAATGGAACCAAAACTTTATAAATTCTTTAATAAAAATTTTCTCTTGAAATAAAATCCTTTTGAACTGCAGCGGAAGTAACCTGAAATAAAATCAGAAGACAGAGAGGAACTACCCCAATACAAGTAATTAACCAATCTCAATCCATACTGTCAAAGGCACAAAGTACCCTGCACAATCCCATAAATATCACAACCTCAAAACCAATGTGACACTTAATACTCTTAAAATCTTTCTTCTGTCAAATATAAATAATCAGCCTTCTAACAACATATGGACACCAACTTAATTCATAGCGTGGAACTCCTGCACTCACATTCACTTAGTTAATACTCCTTAAATCTCTACATACATGGCCTCGTTATCATAAATAACATATCTCTAGCTATAGAAAAATTACATTAGCTATCTCTATTTATTTATAAATAATATTAGAGTGAGGATAATTCACCTTAGGACATAAATAAACAAAGTAGACAACAATTATATAGTAAGAACTTTACTTCCTTGAGAGTAAGAGGTTAACAAGAAACGATTGGCCATAGACTTAATGTGCACACCTCTACATCAGGTCTGTGCCTGGATACGAGCATCTAATGGTGGAAGTGGGGATCAATCCACTCCATACAACTACTAAGGCATTATTTCATAACGGGCTGGCCACTGCGGGTTGTGAGCCAAACAATAATCCTAGGCATTTTTGTATGCCGGGCCACCGCGGGTTCTGAGCCAAACTATAATCCTGGGCATTTTAATATGCCCGGCTCACCACTGCGGGTTGTGAGCCAACTATGATACTCTAGTCATGAGTTTTGATATACAAGTAACTAACATCTATAAGAACAACTTCAGCTAGCAAAACTTGTCCATCTGAAACCTTAGGTTTAAGTTTGAAGTTGAACTTTACCGACTTTCTGTAATAGACCGATTATGACCCTTGTTCATTACTATAAGCATATCTCCTTAACCACAATTCCTATATAAACGGGCCTTACCACTCTGGAAACTACATTCAATTTGTGAGAAATAACGCCTACTTAACATTCCCATAAATAGATTATTTTCTATCTAAATCTTGCATTCAATCAGACTCTGTTTCTGGTGATTAATTCAGTAACATTAGAGACCAGCTTTAGACTATGTACATCAACAATTTTCACAATATGAATGTTATGATTATTATATTAATATTTTTACCTTTTTCATTATTCTTTCACTTCAATAACACTACTCCTAAGTTAGACACTTTATCAATAACATTCTTATAACGCTTACTTTTCACTATTTCCTATACCCCACCTTTTATATTCTCTTTTATACATTAATTGAGTTGAGTTGGGTAACAAAAGTTGAGTTGAGCTAGATAACAAAAATTGAGTTGAGTTGGGTAACAAAAGTAGTGCATTGAGTTGAGCTGGGTAACAAATGATTTTTTTTATTAAAATTATATTGTACATCTTTATTAATATTAAATTGTAGATCTTTTATACATTAATATTTATTCTAATTACTACTATTAAAATATAACTTATTTTGTTACTTTTATAACCCACAAAATATAAAAATACTGTAAAAAATTTAAAAATAAAAATAAAAATTATTTATAATAATTCATAAAAATTTTAAAAATACAATACAAGTACATTAATAATAACAAAAAAAGAGGCAAAACTAATACATTTCTTAAAATAAAAATACAATTCTTAAAATATAAATAAAATATTAATCACCACTACCAAATTTTTGCCATATATGCTCGATCAAATCGCGTTTAAGAGCATTATGAGTTTCTCTATTTTGAAGTCGTGATTGATTGTTCATATAAGTTGATAGACTTGCAATTCGTTGAGTTGAATATGTGGATGGTTGACTATTATCGTCATCAAGATCTTCCCCATCAAAGTCGGTACTATCATATTGGTTAAGATATGTATCTCGTTCGTCCTCTACTATCATATTATGCATTATTATACATGCCATAATGATTTTACCCATGAGATTCGGATCCCAAACTAAACTTGGTTATTTGATAAATGCGAATCGAGCTTGTAATACACCAAATGCACGCTCCACATCTTTTCGGACAACTTCTTGATGGTGTGCGAACAATTTGTGCTTTTGAAGTAACGGAGTTCGAATTGACTTAACAAAAGAAGCCCATGCTGGATATATACCATCAGTAAGATAATATCCCATATTATACTGATTACCATTCGCATAATAGTTAACTCTTGGAGCACGTCCCTCTAAGATGTCGTCAAAACCGGGAGAACGGTGAAGTACATTTATATCATTCAGTGAACCCGGTGTTCCAAAAAATGCGTGCCAAATCCATAGATCATAGCTTGCAACTGCTTCTAAAATAATTGTTACTTTCCCACTCCTTCCTGCATATTGCCCTTGCCAAGCAGTTGGACAATTTTTCCATTGCCAATGCATGCAGTCGATACTTCCCATCATACCTGGGAATCCCCTTTCTTCCCCAACATGTAATAATCTTGCCACATCTTGTTCATTCGGTCTTCTTAGATATTGGTTTCCAAACTGTGTAATAACACTATCCACAAACTTGGTGATACATTTTGAAGTTTGTGCGGTGCTCATTCGTAAATACTCATCAACAGCATCACAAGCTGATCCATAAGCTAGAACCCTTATAGGCTGCGTGCATTTTTGCAATGTCAGTATGACCTTCCCCGACCAGATCCATTTGGTCCTGGCTGAAAAAATGTATCACTTGCGGTGACAGCTTCCACTATTCGAAGAAAAAGAGGTTTTCGCATACGAAATCTACGCCTAAATATATGATCAGGGTAGACAGGATTATCATGAAAATAATCTTTGAACAACTGTATGTGACCTTCCTCTCGATTTCTTTCATAGTATCTACGCTTTTTTTTAGGGATACGATTTGAAGGTTGTAAAAATAGATTTGAATTGGAACCTATCATATCATCAACCATGTTATCCATGCGACGATTTTTTTTGCATATTTCTTGTTTGTCGTTCATAGAAATCTCTCATTCTTTGATCAAAAGAAATGATATTGGAATCATTTAAGTTTGTTTCATTTTCTAATCGGACATATTTTTAGTTGAGAGAAAAATGTAGGTAATAGATTTTGTTGAATTGTATATCATATTTTTCTAAGAGTCAAGCATGTTATATAGATATTAGAATACTGAAACACAATAATTTAGTTTGTCATTATGTTAGACATGAAGTGATGTTACAATGACAAAGAAATCAAGCACACCGCACTAAAATGATGTGACAATACAATGACAATAATACTAAGACATTACACTGACAATAAAAAGAAATGACAATACATTAATTGAAATGAAATGACAATACACTGACTTGAAACGAAATAACAATACACTACAATTGAAATGAAGTGACAAATACACAATTAAAATGTTTTACCCATCACTTTCTCTGTAAGATCTTCTATCATGGCTTCTTGTGCAGGAGTTAAATGGGTTTTTGCCAATAATGTGTTCAGTATTGCGGCATAACTCTTGTGCTTCTCAGCTTCATGTCCTTCCTTAGTAAGCCTGCCCATTTCTTGAATTTGTCTTTCCGACAATTCGAGCTCTTTTTCTCTTATCATTCTCATAGCACGATACTCTTCAGTGAACTCGCTATTGTGTGAAGATTCTGTAACTTTCTGCTTTCCCCTTTTCTTCTTAGCAACATCCCTTCCTTGAGGACGACTAATAGTACTAGATGTAGGAACACTAGTTGGAGTATCGGGATTTGTAGGGATTACATAGTCTCCATCTTCATTAGTTTTTGATCTTTTCGTGCTACCTTCACTTTCTTGAATGATATCATCGCCTTCTTCCACGTACGGATTGCCTCCCATATCCATTCCCGTTGGAACTTCCCATTTTTTTAGTTTACTCATCACTTCTTCAAATACTGCCATATCATTGAAATTTGACTTATTCACTTGAGTATATTGAGCATGTGCGTCTTTCTTAACATCACTCATGCTCATTCCACTTGATTTTCTCGCGTATGCTTTCCTATAACAAGCAACCCACGAATTGACGTTTTTACAAATTCTTTGATGACGATCTTTCATCGAATCCAAATTTCTCTCGCCAATTTTATCTGGATTTTCTCGTCGATATTGTTCATACATTTCCATCACCCTTGCCCACAAACCCTCACCCTTTTGATTATTCCCTTTAATCTCATCACAACTATAATAACTCCATGATTTCATAAGAACCATATCCTCCTCAGCACTCCATAAACTAGGGGTAGATTGTTTTCTAGATTTTTTTTGTTTTTCTTGATTCTCTTGAAATAAATTTCTTGAGATATTTTGAGAAACTTGAACATTTTGAAAATTTGATTGATCTTGGGAGGTTGGATAAAATTGAGGGTTCTGATAATATGGGGGAGTTGGAAAATTATGTGCATTTGGATTAATTTGAGAGTTTATTGTATAATTTTGGGGTAATAAAGAACTTTGGTAATTTGTAAAATCAAAATCAAAACTTTGTGAGTTTTGATTTTGTGGAGAATTTGAGGTATTTCCAAAATTAGGGTCATTAAGATCCATAATTATTGAAATGGTTAATTTTTAAGGAGTTATATGTGGTATTTTGGTTATTATAAGCTACAGAGGAAAAATATGGATTTTTTTTTTTGTGATCAAAAATATATCAAGATTGGTCTCTATTTATAGAGAATGAAAAATTATGACTATCTATGTAATTATTTTTTATTTTAATAAAGTTTTTTTTTTTTTAAAAAAATAGAGCCGTTATAACTTGTTGTACATTTACAACGGAAATAAATCTGCATCAATTTTGCTTTTAAAGTTGAAAAAAAAGGTCCAATCATCTATTGACATGTGGCGTGGGGAGAGAGAAATGGAGTGTCACAACCTTAGGTTGCTCTGCAACACAACTCAACACAACTCAACACAATGTTGCGCCCATTTCTTGAGTTTGATTATTTAATCAATACTTTTTGGTGATTTTTTTTTGTCATTTTGTGAAAAAAATCATTGTTGTACATAGTCTTACCAAATAAATCATAACTCTTGATTTACAAATCGTATGACAATGATCCGTATATTCTTAGAAAGCTAAGAATAAGATTTAAAACTCTTATGCACAAAGTTTTCCCAAAATCATTAGTTTTCAATAGCTTATTATATAATCTTTACAAGCCTTCCAGTTTTACAATCCTGCATAACTAGTTTTGCGTCATCTGGGCAAAACAGTCATAACTTTTAAACTACATGGCGTTAGATTCTCTAATTGGTCATTCTAGAAAGATAAGACAAAGATCTAAAATATTGTACTGGAGCAAATTTCCCCAGTTCTGAGCATTTCAGGTCGAAAAACGGGGTTAAAGGCTGATATAGATTCTGGGCAAAATCATAAAGTGCGGTTTTAGCATGTTCTTACTCTAGACTTGATTAAAACGTGATTATTATCTTAAATCTTCCCCTTAATTCACTTGAATATATTAATTAGGTTCCTATACTTACAAAATCAGAAACTCAACATCCTCAACGATCTTCATCTACTCAAAGATAAACAAAACTAACCCTTGTAATGAATTTGTAATCACTTTGTTAAGACCGTCTTACACCTTTGTCTAATCCTCCCGTTTTAGATTAAATTCACCTTATGTTACATAATAAGCTCTAATTAGTAAGGATTAAACTATGATATTAATATTATATAGAAGATTTAAGGTTACTTACAAAAGAATTGGGGTAATTGACGATGGATTAGGATGAATTAGCTTGTTTTTCCTTTTCTTGTTCCTTTGTTTTAGCTCACGCCCATCCTTCTTTCTACACTCCTCTTTCCCCATTTTTTTTTTTGATCTTATCATATATATGTTGTTAGGAATATCGTGTAATTAGGTAATTAATCTTAGAATTATTTAGTTCTTCTAATTAGGTAAATTGTTAATATTTAGTTTTCCATATTACGTCTTATGTATTAGGAAATATTGTATTAGGTTTCCTCTTCCCCAAGCTTTATAACTAGTATATAAACAACCTTTGTATCATTGTATTATTCACGAAATAAGATTCAATCTTTCACATATATCCTACATGGTATCAGGTTCTCATCGATCCTAATATCAATTGCCTCACGCACAAAACGCAACCACGAAGATTATTCGTGTACCATCGTCTTCAACCCGTGACCAAGCAGAAATTTCCTTCGTCATGTCGAGCTCCACCAACACCATCGTCAATGAAAACGAACCCACTGTTCCTCTTTATCTCGTCAATCTCTCAATGGTAGAGAAACTAACGCCCCTCACCTATATGCAATGGGCTGACCAGGTAACCTCGTTCCTCTTTGGCTACGATCTTCTTAAATATTTAGACGGTTCTTATCCTTGCCCACCCGAAAAAATTCCTACACCCACTGATGATGACAAAAACAAAACCAAAACCAACCCCGCTTATCTTACCTGGAAAAGACAAGACCATCTCCTCAAAGGTGCTATTGTAGGAACCCTCTCGTCTAATATTCATGCCCTAGTCATGCGTGAACCAACCTCTTTTGCCCTTTGGACCTCTCTAGCACAAACTTATGCTAAACCGTCTCGCGCTCATATTTTACAAGTTAAAGACCGTCTAAACTCTATCTCAAAAACCGCAAACCAAACTGTCACTGACTATATGCATTCCATTAAGGCGTGCACTGACAAACTCGCTTCTCTAGGCAAACCCGTAGACCCGGAAGATATCACTACTCATGTCATACGTGGCCTAGACTACTCACTCTATAAACCCTTAATTGATGTCGTCAATGCGAGAGATGATCCCATCTCTTTTGACAACCTCCATGAAAAGCTCATGAATTTCGACCTCACCATCAAACATCAAACTGTCCCTGCCCCGTTTCCC
This sequence comes from Silene latifolia, assembly GCF_048544455.1. NCBI lineage: Eukaryota > Viridiplantae > Streptophyta > Magnoliopsida > Caryophyllales > Caryophyllaceae > Silene > Silene latifolia. The sequence continues at coordinate 18,988,905 of NC_133536.1, forward strand.
GCCACTGCCAATGCAGCCTACCGCTCCAATAGTCGTCCCTACACGCAGCCGTATACCAAGCCCACCCCAAACACCAACCAAGCATCGTCCTCTAACAATCCCAACCCCGTGCCCTTCAAAGGAAAGTGCCAGTACTGTCGGGCAGTCGGTCATGTGATCTCGAGCTGTTTTAAGTTTAAGAAAGCATACCCTAATGTTGTCTTTCCATCGTCCTCGGCCTTTTTCAATCGCAGTGACTACCCCACCCCTCAAGCCAACACCGCCACTACTCACCCCAATCCCAATCCCGCTGACCCATCTCGCCCTTGGCTCCTCGACAGTGGTGCTACGCATCACATTACTAGCGACCTTGACAACCTCGCTCTCCACTCTCCTTATGATGGTGGTGACGATCTTCTAATCGGTGATGGCTCCGCCTTACCTATCACTCACACTGGTTCGTTCACAATTCCTCACTCTTCTAATTTATCTCTTTAATTTAACAATGTTTTATGCGTTCCAACAATTTCTCGCAACATACTTTCTGTTTCGAAATTTTGCAATGACAATCAAGCTTATTTTGAATTTTCTTCTACTGCTTTTTCAATTAAGGACCTCAAAACGCATCGGACTCTACTTAGCGGCTTGGACAATGGTGGTGTCTATGAATGGCTTCCTCCAACACCGGCTGCTTACACGACTCACCTATCTCCGGATATTGCTTGGCATCACCGTCTTGGTCACCCATCCTCCAAGATTTTACAATATTTATGTTCTCGTTTTTTAAACAATTCTAGTTTTAATACCAATAAGCCTTGTAATTCTTGTGCTATTCACAAGAGTCATAAGTTAGAATTTAATGTTTCTACTATATCGTCTAAAGCACCGCTTGATTTATTGTTTAGTGATGTTTGGTCCTTTCCGGTACCGTCTTATGATAATTTTAAATACTATCTCATTTTCGTTGATCACTTCACTAAATATATATGGTTTTTTCCTCTCAAGCTCAAATCCGATGCTACAACCGTATTCATTCGCTTTCAAAAACTCGTTGAAAATTTTTTCAATCGACCCATCTTACAAATTTTTTCTGACAATGGTGGTGAGTACATCAAAATGGCTCATACACTCAATGATCGTGGTATTAGCCACTTAACCACTCCACCCCACACGCCTGAGTTGAATGGCTATGCTGAACGTCGACATCGTCACATTGTCGAAACTGGTTTAGCTCTTCTTACTCATGCTCACTTACCCACGGCTTATTGGACTCATGCATTTGCCACTGCCACATATCTCATAAACCGTATGCCTACTATTACTCTTGCCAATTCGTCACCATACCTTAAATTATTTGGACAACCACCCAACTATTCCAAACTTCGGTGCTTTGGGTGCCTCTGCTACCCGTGGCTCCGACCATACACTAATCATAAATTAGAACCTCGCTCCAAACCATGCATTTTCGTGGGTTATTCCCTAACTCAAAGTGCGTTTTATTGCCTTGACCCGACTACCAACAAAATTTTTGTTTCTCGCCATGTTAAATTCGTTGAAAACGTATTCCCTTACCCTACCCTTGTGGCCCCATCGACGGCTTCTGCCACCACCATTCCCACCGCCACCTGGTTTCATGAACACATCCCTCCACCCTTGCCACACACACCCACTGCCCAACAGCCCCTACCCCCACCTTCTCCTCCCAATTCCCCTACAAACCCTGCCTCCCCAACATCCCCTGCCTCCCCCCACCTGTCGAATCTGGCAGCACCTCCCCCTCGACCCCCTCATCGACCACTGTTCCCTCTGCCATCTCCACTCCCACTATTGTCGTGACTCCACAACCCACACCACCTCCTCCTCCACCCTCTCCTCCACCACCCCGTGTCACCACCAGACTCACCAACAACATTCGCAAACCCAACCCAAAATATGCCAAAATGGCCACCTTGCTTCCGCCTACTCGTCTTCCCAACACCACAAAACAGGCTCTCATTGATCCCCAATGGCGTGATGCCATGACCGCTGAATTTACAGCTCTTCAAATTAATAAAACATGGACTCTTGTCCCACCTGACCCGTCCTACAATGTTATTGGATGTAAATGGATATATCGTATCAAATACAAACCAGACAACTCCATCGAAAAGTATAAAGCTCGACTTGTTGCGAAGGGATTTCTTCAACGTCCCGGTGTTGATTACTCGGACACGTTTAGTCCCGTGGTTAAACCTACAACGGTACGTACCCTACTTTCTCTTGCTCTAATTAATTCGTGGGAACTTCGTCAGCTAGACATCAATAATGCATTTTTACAAGGTAACTTAACTGACGTTGTTTACATGGAACAACCTGCTGGATTCATTGATTCTCAGCATCCTCGTCATATTTGCAAGCTCACTAAAGCTATTTACGGTCTAAAACAAGCACCTCGTGCTTGGTACACGACACTAAAACAATATTTGCTATCCACTGGATTTCGTGCATCACTAGCCGTTCCCTCACTTTTTCTACTCACGACACCGTCTTGCACTATTTATCTACTGGTCTATGTTGACGATATCATTGTCACTGGTCCCAACAAAAGCCATGTTGCGTCGTTTATCACCACTCTCGCGTCTCGCGTTGCCCTAAAAGACTTAGGTTTACTGTCCTACTTTCTAGGAGTCAAAGTTACACCAAATAAAACCGGCTTAGTCCTCACTCAAACAAAATACATTCACGATTTGTTAAGTAAACACCATTTCCTCGAGTCAAAATCGGCTAGCACTCCTCAGGCCGTTCACCCTCACCTTCACAAAGATGGGAGTTCGCCTCTCGTCGACATCACTGCTTATCGTATGATACTTGGTAGTCTACAATATCTATCATTTACCCGGCCAGATATTGCTTACACCGTCAACCGCTTAGCTCAATTTTTACAACAACCGACTGAACTACATTGGGCTGCCTTAAAACGCCTTTTGCGCTATCTTAATGGCACCTCTCATTTGGGTCTTCAGCTTTATCGCGACTCTCCTCCCTGTCTTCACGCTTACAGTGATGCTGATTTGGGTGGCGATCATGATGTGTTACATTCTACAACCGGTTATATTACCTATTTTGGTCGCAATGCTTTGTCCTGGTCCTCTAAGAAACAACGAGCAGTTGCATGCTCATCCACCGAGGCTGAGTTCCGAGCTGTGGCTGCAACTACCACTGAGCTCATGTGGCTTCAATCCCTTCTTACTGAACTTCGTGCTCCCACCTTTCCTACCCCTGTCATTTATTGTGACAACCTGAGTGCTACTCATTACTCTCAAAATCCCGTGTTTCACTCTCGAATGAAGCATCTGGCTATGTCCTTTCATTTTGTTCGTGAACGTGTCCAACAAGGTCTTCTTCGTGTTACTCATATCTCTGGTGATGATCAGCTTGCGGACTTGCTTACTAAGGCTCTTCCGTCTCCTCGTTTCACGTTTTTGGTTTCCAAGATTGGTCTCGCCTTTGGGTCGTCCATCTTGCGGAACCGTGTTAGGAATATCGTGTAATTAGGTAATTAATCTTAGAATTATTTAGTTCTTCTAATTAGGTAAATTGTTAATATTTAGTTTTCCATATTACGTCTTATGTATTAGGAAATATTGTATTAGGTTTCCTCTTCCCCAAGCTTTGTAACTAGTATATAAACAACCTTTGTATCATTGTATTATTCACGAAATAAGATTCAATCTTTCACATATATCCTACATGTGTGTGGAATAATCGGTGTCCTCCGGTTTAAGGGTGAATTGGTGGTTTATATAGTAGGTTAATTCTATTTGTATTCGGGTCAATTTAAGTTACGATACGATACTAACTTTAAGTTATATAACATAACTCCCCAGTACTTCACCTTAAAGTAATGTTTATATATACAAGTTAGTATGTCTTTTTAAGCACAGTTATCGCAAGTCCTTTATTCTCTTTCCCTTTTTATTTCAAGTCATTAACGATTTTTCTTTTCTTTTTCTGTTCGATTTCCAAATCGACATACGCTTTTCTTTATTATTCAAATTTGAACTTCCATTACCCATCTTCTCCTCTTTCCTACCAAAATCTCATTTTATTAAAACATTTTTTTTTCACAATTTTTTTTTTTAGATGACTCAAATTTTCGGGGTGTTACATTAATGATGTATACTCTTTGGTATATTTGCAAGAGTAATTAATAATTACTCCCTTTTAGATACCACTTTTCTAAAAAAAAAACCATTTTATACTCTTTTTATTAAATTACTTACCTCAAATGTTCTGAGGTAAAAAATTGCACACTTTTTTATATTCTGGTAACATATTCCGTCAAAATTCAAATTATTAGTTTAAAAGCCTAATTTTATGACGATACTACCCTTATTACTCTATTATATACTTAGTCTTCTCTCTCCCTTATACATCTATTCAATTCATTTATTCATTTCAACTTTCCTCTCTTCTTATATTTTTCCCCACTTAAGGTAAGATTGTTCATCTTATTTTAAGTTATTAGGGTTTACAACCGAAAAATTAGAGTTTCCTAATCCAGAAATAAAGGAAATAATGCCAAAAATTAGGGTTGTGTTTAAAACCCATAAATTAGGGTTAAAACCCCAAGGTTTAAAAATTTAGAAATAAGGGTTTAAAACCCAAAAATCAGGGCTAAGAACTAAGAAATTAGGGTTACACAAAATTAAAATGATTGGAATACTACATTTAAGTCAATTGATTCGCAACTAGTTTAGATCACGCGCAATAAATGCGCGGTATTTATAGAGTTTTTATTTTTATATTACTTAATCATGCTAGCTTAAAAACTTATTAATTTTTCATATTTCACGTCATTATAATTTGATATGAGAAAAAAAAACTTAACAGTAAAATTATTCAAGAAAACTAAGTAAAACTAAACTGTAATTTAATAGTGGTATCTCATTAACGTAATTGTCATGAAAGTAATCAAAAGCTATTTTTTTATACCACAAAACTAATGATTCCAGTTTCTCTCAATTTTTTTTGTCATGAAAGTAATCAAAACGAATTATAATTTTGCGTAGTATGACTGTATGAGTCATGTCATTCTCAAATAATAGTATCAATAAAGATTTAATATTATTTATATTTTAATTAAAATATTATAGTTTAGTGTTTAGTGAAAATTATATAATTTGATGAAAAGATTAATTTTAATGAAAAGAATTATATAATGAAAAACATTATAACTATTAATTTTTTTTTATTTAGTGAATACAATTAAATTATAAATAACTTCCTTATTTAAAAAGATGCTTTTTAAAGGGAAAATTAGTGAGTTCACCTATTCTTTTAATAGATAAGGGATATATTAAATTTCAACATATTTATAAACACCTGGCTAATAAAACACAGAGAGGCCAAAGTCGATACTTTGAAGGGGAGAATCCTCGCCAATTCAATGCTCTTAAACAAAAAAATTTCAAGCTTGAGATCTCTATGAATAACCCCCAACGAATGACAAGCTTCAACAACCCAACAAAAGTGCTCATCGTCAACTTTGCTGCCTCGCGCTCATTATACTGCCCTTCAGCCACAATCCGATCAAACAACTCCCCACCTTGACACAACTCCATAATTTAAGTATATTAGGGAAATTTTTTGGGATTAAATGTGAAAAATCGATAGAATAACAAGTGAAATGGAGGATGTCTAAATATTGACCCAATGGTAATTTCGTCAGATTTTAAGAATTTTCGCCTGTAAATGAAAATGGGTGCAATTTTTGACCTGACAACATTTGAGGGGAGTAATTTAATAAAAAGTTTATAAAATGAAGCTTTTTTAGAAACTTGATACCTAATATAAAAGGGAGTAATTATTAATTTACTATATTGGCAATCACTATAAAATATACTACTCCCTCCGTCCTGGTCATTTGTTGTCCTTTGGTTTTGGCACAAAGACCAAGGAAAGGGGGAAGGGCCAATTACTAAATGACATGTGGAATAAATTGAATGTGAATGACCAAATTACTCATCAAATTCATTCTTAAAATAGAAAAGACAACAAATGACTGAGACACCCCAAAATGGAAAAGGACAACAAATGACCGGAACAGAGGAAGTACAAGATTATTGTATGGTAGGACCATTCAAACAATGACGCATTTCAAGGTAAAAAAATGACAATTTAATGTGACAAAATGACTAGTTAAAACCACTTTTTAACGTAAAATGATCATTGTTCACCATAAAACTCCTCTACACTATATGATTGACAAATGATTGTTGGTTATGACGTCAACACTTTGTATACAACATAGCAAGTGTTCAAATTAAATAGGGTTGGGTGGTGACTGTGATAAAGCATGGCTGCATGGGTCATCTGTTATACTATTTACTCCATTAAATCAAAAGTTGCAATTTGTGATCAAATAATGAATCGTCAAGTAACGAGAGCTATTCAAAAACCTTATCGTCCTAACTTCCGTTTACTCGAAATACGTGACATTTTTCTATCGATTTCACCATGCATGCATTTTATTCGCCTATAAAAACCCTCCTTACGTTCCTAATTCTTCATTCATTTCCTTCATCATATTTCTTCTTCTTCTTCATTGTTCCATTCACGGAGTTTGAAGATGAAGAGTTCTAGGATCACCAATCTTCTTGGCTTCTTTACCATCTTATTCTCTCTTCTCTTTGCCTTCGTCACGCCTACATTGTTATTTCAGGTAATACACTCTTCAACTTCTGTTAGTATTTCCATTGGTGAGCCGAGGTTCGAAGATAGAGGAATGAACTAGCTACAACTCCCCCTGTCCCAATTATTTATTTACCTTTTTATTTGTTGTGAGTAGTATATTTTAATCAAAGCTAAACAAGATGGGACAGTTTACTAGAAAAAAATCAAAAAAATCTCTTTATTATTCATA